>NW_026909122.1:0-202280 GCF_033115175.1 Lepus europaeus
GAGGGGCCCGTCCGCGCCAAAACCCAAAACGCGCTGCGGCCTCCAGGGACACAGGGGACACAAGTGGCTGTGTGGCTTGCAGTGCCCGACCAGAGGGAGGGAGGTTGTCTGGCTGCTGAGGCGCAGCCCGGTGTCAGCCCTTCGGGGAACTGCCCGTGGATGCTTCGGGAATGGGGGCTGCCAACTCAGAACCCCCGTTCCCTGTGGCTGCAGCCAGCCAGGGGGCTCCAGAGTCGGGCGCGCCCGCGGGCCCTAGGGGCTTCTTGCCTGTGTGCAGGGCTTCTACGCACAAGGTGGCACCACATCCCGGCCCAAGGGTGGTGGCAGGAACTCAGGAGGAACTCGGGGACTCAGCAGGGCCCGCCCCTGGGGCAAGGGGTCTGGCAGGCTCCGGGGCAAATGGACTACGGAAGCCGAGAGGGGCCCGTCCGCGCCAAAACCCAAAACGCGCTGCGGCCTCCAGGGACACAGGGGACACAAGTGGCTGTGTGGCTTGCAGTGCCCGACCAGAGGGAGGGAGGTTGTCAGGCTGCTGAGGCGCAGCCGGTGTCAGCCCTTCGGGGAACTGCCCGTGGATGCTTCGGGAATGGGGGGCTGCCAACTCAGAACCCCCGTTCCCTGTGGCTGCAGCCAGCCAGGGGGCTCCAGGGTCGGGTGCGCCCGCGGGCCTGGGGGCTTCTTGCCTGTGTGCAGGGCTTCTACGCACAAGGTGGCACCACATCCCGGCCCAAGGGTGGTGGCAGGAACTCAGGAGGCACTCAGGGACTCAGCAGGGCCCGCCCCTGGGGCAAGGGGTCTGGCAGGCTCCGGGGCAAATGGACTATGGAAGCCGAGAGGGGCCCGTCCGCGCCAAAACCCAAAACGCGCTGCGGCCTCCAGGGACACAGGGGACACAAGTGGCTGTGTGGCTTGCAGTGCCCGACCAGAGGGAGGGAGGTTGTCTGGCTGCTGAGGCGCAGCCGGTGTCAGCCCTTCGGGGAACTGCCCGTGGATGCTTCGGGAATGGGGGCTGCCAACTCAGAACCCCCGTTCCCTGTGGCTGCAGCCAGCCAGGGGGCTCCAGGGTCGGGCGCGCCCGCGGGCCTGGGGGGCTTCTTGCCTGTGTGCAGGGGCTTCTACGCACAAGGTGGCACCTCATCCCGGCCCAAGGGTGGTGGCAGGAACTCAGGAGGCGCTCGGGGACTCAGCAGGGCCCGCCTCTGGGGCCAGGGGTCTGGCAGGCTCCGGGGCAAATGGACTACGGAAGCCGAGAGGGGCCCGTCCGCGCCAAAACCCAAAACGCGCTGCGGCCTCCAGGGACAAAGGGGACACAAGTGGCTGTGTGGCTTGCAGTGCCCGACCAGAGGGAGGGAGGTTGTCTGGCTGCTGAGGCGCAGCCGGTGTCAGCCCTTCGGGGAACTGCCCGTGGATGCTTCGGGAATGGGGGCTGCCAACTCAGAACCCCCGTTCCCTGTGGCTGCAGCCAGCCAGGGGGGCTCCAGGGTCGGGCGCGCCCGCGGGGCCTGGGGGGCTTCTTGCCTGTGTGCAAGGCTTCTACGCACAAGGTGGCACCACATCCCGGCCCAAGGGTGGTGGCAGGAACTCAGGAGGCACTCAGGGACTCAGCAGGGCCCGCCCCTGGGGCAAGGGGTCTGGCAGGCTCCGGGGCAAATGGACTACGGAAGCCGAGAGAGGCCCGTCCGCGCCAAAACCCAAAACGCGCTGCGGCCTCCAGGGACACAGGGGACACAAGTGGCTGTGTGGCTTGCAGTGCCCGACCAGAGGGAGGGAGGTTGTCTGGCTGCTGAGGCGCAGCCGGTGTCAGCCCTTCGGGGAACTGCCCGTGGATGCTTCGGGAATGGGGGCTGCCAACTCAGAACCCCCATTCCCTGTGGCTGCAGCCAGCCAGGGGGCTCCAGGGTCGGGCGCGCCCGCGGTCCTAGGGGCTTCTTGCCTGTGTACAGGGCTTCTACGCACAAGGTGGCACCACATCCCGGCCCAAGGGTGGTGGCAGGAACTCAGGAGGCACTCAGGGACTCAGCAGGGCCCGCCCCTGGGGCAAGGGGTCTGGCAGGCTCCGGGGCAAATGGACTACGGAAGCCGAGAGGGGCCCGTCCGCGCCAAAACCCAAAACGCGCTGCGGCCTCCAGGGACACAGGGGACACAAGTGGCTGTGTGGCTTGCAGTGCCCGACCAGAGGGAGGGAGGTTGTCTGGCTGCTGAGGCGCAGCCGGTGTCAGCCCTTCGGGGAACTGCCCGTGGATTCTTCGGGAATGGGGCTGCCAACTCAGAACCCCCGTTCCCTGTGGCTGCAGCCAGCCAGGGGGCTCCAGGGTCGGGCGCGCCCGCGGGCCTAGGGGCTTCTTGCCTGTGTGCAGGGCTTCTACGCACAAGGTGGCACCACATCCCGGCCCAAGGGTGGTGGCAGGAACTGAGGAGGCGCTCGGGGACTCAGCAGGGCCCGCCCCTGGGGCAAGGGGTCTGGCAGGCTCCGGGGCAAATGGACTACGGAAGCCGAGAGGGGCCCGTCCGCGCCAAAACCCAAAACGCGCTGCGGCCTCCAGGGACACAGGGGACACAAGTGGCTGTGTGGCTTGCAGTGCCCGACCAGAGGGAGGGAGGTTGTCTGGCTGCTGAGGCGCAGCCGGTGTCAGCCCTTCGGGGAACTGCCCGTGGATGCTTCGGGAATGGGGGCTGCCAACTCAGAACCCCCGTTCCCTGTGGCTGCAGCCAGCCAGGGGGCTCCAGGGTCGGGCAGCGCCCGCGGACCTGGGGGGCTTCTTGCCTGTGTGCAGGGCTTCTACGCACAAGGTGGCACCACATCCCGGCCCAAGGGTGGTGGCAGGAACTCAGGAGGCACTCAGGGACTCAGCAGGGCCCGCCCCTGGGGCAAGGGGTCTGGCAGGCTCCGGGGCAAATGGACTACGGAAGCCGAGAGGGGCTCGTCCGCGCCAAAACCCAAAACGCGCTGCGGCCTCCAGGGACACAGGGGACACAAGTGGCTGTGTGGCTTGCAGTGCCCGACCAGAGGGAGGGAGGTTGTCTGGCTGCTGAGGCGCAGCCGGTGTCAGCCCTTCGGGGAACTGCCCGTGGATGCTTCGGGAATGGGGGCTGCCAACTCAGTACCCCCGTTCCCTGTGGCTGCAGCCAGCCAGGGGGCTCCAGGGTCGGGCGCGCCCGCGGGCCTGGGGGGCTTCTTGCCTGTGTGCAGGGCTTCTACGCACAAGGTGGCACCTCATCCCGGCCCAAGGGTGGTGGCAGGAACTCAGGAGGCGCTCGGGGACTCAGCAGGGCCCGCCTCTGGGGCCAGGGGTCTGGCAGGCTCCGGGGCAAATGGACTACGGAAGCCGAGAGGGGCCCGTCCGCGCCAAAACCCAAAACGCGCTGCGGCCTCCAGGGACACAGGGGACACAAGTGGGCTGTGTGGCTTGCAGTGCCCGACCAGAGGGAGGGAGGTTGTCTGGCTGCTGAGGCGCAGCCGGTGTCAGCCCTTCGGGGAACTGCCCGTGGATGCTTCGGGAATGGGGGCTGCCAACTCAGAACCCCCGTTCCCTGTGGCTGCAGCCAGCCAGGGGGCTCCAGGGTCGGGCGCGCCCGCGGGCCCTAGGGGCTTCTTGCCTGTGTGCAGGGCTTCTACGCACAAGGTGGCACCACATCCCGGCCCAAGGGTGGTGGCAGGAACTCAGGAGGCACTCAGGGACTCAGCACGGGCCCGCCCCTGGGGCAAGGGGTCTGGCAGGCTCCGGGGCAAATGGACTACGGAAGCCGAGAGGGGCCCGTCCGCGCCAAAACCCAAAACGCGCTGCGGCCTCCAGGGACACAGGGGACACAAGTGGCTGTGTGGCTTGCAGTGCCCGACCAGAGGGAGGGAGGTTGTCTGGCTGCTGAGGCGCAGCCGGTGTCAGCCCTTCGGGGAAACTGCCCGTGGATGCTTCGGGAATGGGGGCTGCCAACTCAGAACCCCCGTTCCCTGTGGCTGCAGCCAGCCAGGGGGCTCCAGGGTCGGGCGCAGCCCGCGGGCCTGGGGGGCTTCTTGCCTGTGTGCAGGGCTTCTACGCACAAGGTGGCACCTCATCCCGGCCCAAGGGTGGTGGCAGGAACCCAGGAGGCACTCGGGGACTCAGCAGGGCCCGCCTCTGGGGCCAGGGGTCTGGCAGGCTCCGGGGCAAATGGACTACGGAAGCCGAGAGGGGCCCGTCCGCGCCAAAACCCAAAACGCGCTGCGGCCTCCAGGGACACAGGGGACACAAGTGGCTGTGTGGCTTGCAGTGCCCGACCAGAGGGAGGGAGGGTTGTCTGGCTGCTGAGGCGCAGCCGGTGTCAGCCCTTCGGGGAACTGCCCGTGGATGCTTCGGGAATGGGGGCTGCCAACTCAGAACCCCCGTTCCTGTGGCTGCAGCCAGCCAGGGGGCTCCAGGCTCGGGCGCGCCCGCGGGCCTGGGGGGCTTCTTGCCTGTGTGCAGGGCTTCTACGCACAAGGTGGCACCACATCCCGGCCCAAGGGTGGTGGCAGGAACTCAGGAGGCACTCAGGGACTCAGCAGGGCCCGCCCCTGGGGCAAGGGGTCTGGCAGGCTCCGGGGCAAATGGACTACGGAAGCCGAGAGGGGCCCGTCCGCGCCAAAACCCAAAACGCGCTGCGGCCTCCAGGGACACAGGGGACACAAGTGGCTGTGTGGCTTGCAGTGCCCGACCAGAGGGAGGGAGGTTGTCTGGCTGCTGAGGCGCAGCCGGTGTCAGCCCTTCGGGGAACTGCCCGTGGATGCTTCGGGAATGGGGGCTGCCAACTCAGAACCCCCGTTCCCTGTGGCTGCAGCCAGCCAGGGGGCTCCAGGGTCGGGCGCGCCCGCGGGGCCTGGGGGGCTTCTTGCCTGTGTGCAGGGCTTCTACGCACAAGGTGGCACCACATCCCGGCCCAAGGGTGGTGGCAGGAACTCAGGAGGCACTCAGGGACTCAGCAGGGCCCGCCCCTGGGGCAAGGGGTCTGGCAGGCTCCGGGGCAAATGGACTATGGAAGCCGAGAGGGGCCCGTCCGCGCCAAAACCCAAAACGCGCTGCGGCCTCCAGGGACACAGGGGACACAAGTGGCTGTGTGGCTTGCAGTGCCCGACCAGAGGGAGGGAGGTTGTCTGGCTGCTGAGGCGCAGCCGGTGTCAGCCCTTCGGGGAACTGCCCGTGGATGCTTCGGGAATGGGGGCTGCCAACTCAGAACCCCCGTTCCCTGTGGCTGCAGCCACCCAGGGGGGCTCCAGGGTCGGGCGCGCCCGCGGGCCTGGGGGGCTTCTTGCCTGTGTGCAGGGCTTCTACGCACAAGGTGGCACCACATCCCGGCCCAAGGGTGGTGGCAGGAACTCAGGAGGCACTCAGGGACTCAGCAGGGCCCGCCCCTGGGGCAAGGGGTCTGGCAGGCTCCGGGGCAAATGGACTACGGAAGCCGAGAGGGGCCCGTCCGCGCCAAAACCCAAAACGCGCTGCGGCCTCCAGGGACACAGGGGACACAAGTGGCTGTGTGGCTTGCAGTGCCCGACCAGAGGGAGGGAGGTTGTCTGGCTGCTGAGGCGCAGCCGGTGTCAGTCCTTCGGGGAACTGCCCGTGGATGCTTCGGGAATGGGGCTGCCAACTCAGAACCCCCGTTCCCTGTGGCTGCAGCCAGCCAGGGGGCTCCAGGGTCGGGCGCGCCCGCGGGCCTAGGGGCTTCTTGCCTGTGTGCAGGGCTTCTACGCACAAGGTGGCACCACATCCCGGCCCAAGGGTGGTGGCAGGAACTCAGGAGGCACTCGGGGACTCAGCAGGGCCCGCCCCTGGGGCAAGGGGTCTGGCAGGCTCCGGGGCAAATGGACTACGGAAGCCGAGAGGGGCCCATCCGCGCCAAAACCCAAAACGCGCTGCGGCCTCCAGGGACACAGGGACACAAGTGGCTGTGTGGCTTGCAGTGCCCGACCAGAGGGAGGGAGGTTGTCTGGCTGCTGAGGCGCAGCCGGTGTCAGCCCTTCGGGGAACTGCCCGTGGATGCTTCGGGAATGGGGGCTGCCAACTCAGAACCCCCGTTCCCTGTGGCTGCAGCCAGCCAGGGGGCTCCAGGGTCGGGCGCGCCCGCGGGCCTGGGGGGCTTCTTGCCTGTGTGCAGGGCTTCTACGCACAAGGTGGCACCACATCCCGGCCCAAGGGTGGTGGCAGGAACTCAGGAGGCACTCAGGGACTCAGCAGGGCCCGCCCCTGGGGCAAGGGGTCTGGCAGGCTCCGGGGCAAATGGACTACGGAAGCCGAGAGGGGCCCGTCCGCGCCAAAACCCAAAACGCGCTGCGGCCTCCAGGGACACAGGGGACACAAGTGGCTGTGTGGCTTGCAGTGCCCGACCAGAGGGAGGGAGGTTGTCTGGCTGCTGAGGCGCAGCCGGTGTCAGCCCTTCGGGGAACTGCCCGTGGATGCTTCGGGAATGGGGGCTGCCAACTCAGAACCCCCGTTCCCTGTGGCTGCAGCCAGCCAGGGGGCTCCAGGGTCGGGCGCGCCCGCGGGCCTGGGGGGCTTCTTGCCTGTGTGCAGGGCTTCTACGCACAAGGTGGCACCACATCCCGGCCCAAGGGTGGTGGCAGGAACTCAGGAGGCACTCAGGGACTCAGCAGGGCCCGCCCCTGGGGCAAGGGGTCTGGCAGGCTCCGGGGCAAATGGACTATGGAAGCCGAGAGGGGCCCGTCCGCGCCAAAACCCAAAACGCGCTGCGGCCTCCAGGGACACAGGGGACACAAGTGGCTGTGTGGCTTGCAGTGCCCGACCAGAGGGAGGGAGGTTGTCTGGCTGCTGAGGCGCAGCCGGTGTCAGCCCTTCGGGGAACTGCCCGTGGATGCTTCGGGAATGGGGGCTGCCAACTCAGAACCCCCGTTCCCTGTGGCCTGCAGCCAGCCAGGGGGCTCCAGGGTCGGGGCGCGCCCAGCGGGCCTGGGGGGCTTCTTGCCTGTGTGCAGGGCTTCTACGCACAAGGTGGCACCACATCCCGGCCCAAGGGTGGTGGCAGGAACTCAGGAGGCACTCAGGGACTCAGCAGGGCCCGCCCCTGGGGCAAGGGGTCTGGCAGGCTCCGGGGCAAATGGACTACGGAAGCCGAGAGGGGCCCGTCCGCGCCAAAACCCAAACGCGCTGCGGCCTCCAGGGACACAGGGGACACAAGTGGCTGTGTGGCTTGCAGTGCCCGACCAGAGGGAGGGAGGTTGTCTGGCTGCTGAGGCGCAGCCGGTGTCAGCCCTTCGGGGAACTGCCCGTGGATGCTTCGGGAATGGGGGCTGCCAACTCAGAACCCCCGTTCCCTGTGGCTGCAGCCAGCCAGGGGGCTCCAGGGGTCGGGCGCGCCCGCGGGCCTGGGGGGCTTCTTGCCTGTGTGCAGGGCTTCTACGCACAAGGTGGCACCTCATCCCGGCCCAAGGGTGGTGGCAGGAACTCAGGAGGCGCTCGGGGACTCAGCAGGGCCCGCCTCTGGGGCCAGGGGTCTGGCAGGCTCCGGGGCAAATGGACTACGGAAGCCGAGAGGGGCCCGTCCGCGCCAAAACCCAAAACGCGCTGCGGCCTCCAGGGACACAGGGGACACAAGTGGCTGTGTGGCTTGCAGTGCCCGACCAGAGGGAGGGAGGTTGTCTGGCTGCTGAGGCGCAGCCGGTGTCAGCCCTTAGGGGAACTGCCCGTGGATGCTTCGGGAATGGGGGCTGCCAACTCAGAACCCCCGTTCCCTGTGGCTGCAGCCAGCCAGGGGGCTCCAGGGTCGGGCGCACCCGCGGGCCTGGGGGGCTTCTTGCCTGTGTGCAGGGCTTCTACGCACAAGGTGGCACCACATCCCGGCCCAAGGGTGGTGGAAGGAACTCAGGAGGCACTCAGGGACTCAGTAGGGCCCGCCCCTGGGGCAAGGGGTCTGGCAGGCTCCGGGGCAAATGGACTACGGAAGCCGAGAGGGGCCCGTCCGCGCCAAAACCCAAAACGCGCTGCGGCCTCCAGGGACACAGGGGACACAAGTGGCTGTGTGGCTTGCAGTGCCCGACCAGAGGGAGGGAGGTTGTCTGGCTGCTGAGGCGCAGCCGGTGTCAGCCCTTCGGGGAACTGCCCGTGGATGCTTCGGGAATGGGGGCTGCCAACTCAGAAACCCCGTTCCCTGTGGCTGCAGCCAGCCAGGGGGCTCCAGGGTCGGGCGCGCCCGCGGGCCTGGGGGGCTTCTTGCCTGTGTGCAGGGCTTCTACGCACAAGGTGGCACCACTTCCCGGCCCAAGGGTTGGTGGCAGGAACTCAGGAGGCACTCAGGGACTCAGCAGGGCCCGCCCCTGGGGCAAGGGGTCTGGCAGGCTCCGGGGCAAATGGACTACGGAAGCCGAGAGGGGCCCGTCCGCGCCAAAACCCAAAACGCGCTGCGGCCTCCAGGGACACAGGGGACACAAGTGGCTGTGTGGCTTGCAGTGCCCGACCAGAGGGAGGGAGGTTGTCTGGCTGCTGAGGCGCAGCCGGTGTCAGCCCTTCGGGGAACTGCCCGTGGATGCTTCGGGAATGGGGGCTGCCAACTCAGAAACCCCGTTCCCTGTGGCTGCAGCCAGCCAGGGGGCTCCAGGGTCGGGCGCGCCCGCGGGCCTGGGGGGCTTCTTGCCTGTGTGCAGGGCTTCTACGCACAAGGGTGGCACCTCATCCCGGCCCAAGGGTGGTGGCAGGAACTCAGGAGGCGCTCGGGGACTCAGCAGGGCCCGCCTCTGGGGCCAGGGGTCTGGCAGGCTCCGGGCAAATGGACTACGGAAGCCGAGAGGGGCCCGTCCGCGCCAAAACCCAAAACGCGCTGCGGCCTCCAGGGACAAAGGGGACACAAGTGGCTGTGTGGCTTGCAGTGCCCGACCAGAGGGAGGGAGGTTGTCTGGCTGCTGAGGCGCAGCCTGGTGTCAGCCCTTCGGGGAACTGCCCGTGGATGCTTCGGGAATGGGGGCTGCCAACTCAGAACCCCCGTTCCCTGTGGCTGCAGCCAGCCAGGGGGCTCCAGGGTCGGGCGCGCCCGCGGGCCTGGGGGGCTTCTTGCCTGTGTGCAGGGCTTCTACGCACAAGGTGGCACCTCATCCCGGCCCAAGGGTGGTGGCAGGAACTCAGGAGGCGCTCGGGGACTCAGCAGGGCCCGCCTCTGGGGCCAGGGGTCTGGCAGGCTCCGGGGCAAATGGACTACGGAAGCCGAGAGGGGCCCGTCCGCGCCAAAACCCAAAACGCGCTGCGGCCTCCAGGGACACAGGGGACACAAGTGGCTGTGTGGCTTGCAGTGCCCGACCAGAGGGAGGGAGGTTGTCTGGCTGCTGAGGCGCAGCCGGTGTCAGCCCTTAGGGGAACTGCCCGTGGATGCTTCGGGAATGGGGGCTGCCAACTCAGAACCCCCGTTCCCTGTGGCTGCAGCCAGCCAGGGGGCTCCAGGGTCGGGCGCACCCGCGGGCCTGGGGGGCTTCTTGCCTGTGTGCAGGGCTTCTACGCACAAGGTGGCACCACATCCCGGCCCAAGGGTGGTGGAAGGAACTCAGGAGGCACTCAGGGACTCAGTAGGGCCCGCCCCTGGGGCAAGGGGTCTGGCAGGCTCCGGGGCAAATGGACTACGGAAGCCGAGAGGGGCCCGTCCGCGCCAAAACCCAAAACGCGCTGCGGCCTCCAGGGACACAGGGGACACAAGTGGCTGTGTGGCTTGCAGTGCCCGACCAGAGGGAGGGAGGTTGTCTGGCTGCTGAGGCGCAGCCGGTGTCAGCCCTTCGGGGAACTGCCCGTGGATGCTTCGGGAATGGGGGCTGCCAACTCAGAAACCCCGTTCCCTGTGGCTGCAGCCAGCCAGGGGGCTCCAGGGTCGGGCGCGCCCGCGGGCCTGGGGGGCTTCTTGCCTGTGTGCAGGGCTTCTACGCACAAGGTGGCACCACATCCCGGCCCAAGGGTGGTGGCAGGAACTCAGGAGGCACTCAGGGACTCAGCAGGGCCCGCCCCTGGGGCAAGGGGTCTGGCAGGCTCCGGGGCAAATGGACTACGGAAGCCGAGAGGGGCCCGTCCGCGCCAAAACCCAAAACGCGCTGCGGCCTCCAGGGACACAGGGGACACAAGTGGCTGTGTGGCTTGCAGTGCCCGACCAGAGGGAGGGAGGTTGTCTGGCTGCTGAGGCGCAGCCGGTGTCAGCCCTTCGGGGAACTGCCCGTGGATGCTTCGGGAATGGGGGCTGCCAACTCAGAAACCCCGTTCCCTGTGGCTGCAGCCAGCCAGGGGGCTCCAGGGTCGGGCGCGCCCGCGGGCCTGGGGGGCTTCTTGCCTGTGTGCAGGGCTTCTACGCACAAGGTGGCACCTCATCCCGGCCCAAGGGTGGTGGCAGGAACTCAGGAGGCGCTCGGGGACTCAGCAGGGCCCGCCTCTGGGGCCAGGGGTCTGGCAGGCTCCGGGGCAAATGGACTACGGAAGCCGAGAGGGGCCCGTCCGCGCCAAAACCCAAAACGCGCTGCGGCCTCCAGGGACAAAGGGGACACAAGTGGCTGTGTGGCTTGCAGTGCCCGACCAGAGGGAGGGAGGTTGTCTGGCTGCTGAGGCGCAGCCGGTGTCAGCCCTTAGGGGAACTGCCCGTGGATGCTTCGGGAATGGGGGCTGCCAACTCAGAACCCCCGTTCCCTGTGGCTGCAGCCAGCCAGGGGGCTCCAGGGTCGGGTGCGCCGCGGGCCTGGGGGGCTTCTTGCCTGTGTGCAGGGCTTCTACGCACAAGATGGCACCTCATCCCGGCCCAAGGGTGGTGGCAGGAACCCAGGTGGCGCTCAGGGACTCAGCAGGGCCTGCCCCTGGGGCCAGCGGTCTGGCAGGCTCCGGGGGCAAATGGACTACGGAAGCCGAGAAGGGCCCGTCCGCGCCAAAACCCAAAACGCGCTGCGGCCTCCAGGGACACAGGGGACACAAGTGGCTGTGTGGCTTGCAGTGCCCGACCAGAGGGAGGGAGGTTGTCTGGCTGCTGAGGCGCATCCGGTGTCAGCCCTTCAGGGAACTGCCCGTGGATGCTTCGGGAATGGGGGCTGCCAACTCAGAACCCCCGTTCCCTGTGGCTGCAGCCAGCCAGGGGGCTCCAGGGTCGGGCGCGCCCGCGGGCCTAGGGGCTTCTTGCCTGTGTGCAGGGCTTCTACGCACAAGGTGGCACCACATCCCGGCCCAAGGGTGGTGGCAGGAACTCAGGAGGCACTCGGGGACTCAGCAGGGCCCGCCCCTGGGGCAAGGGGTCTGGCAGGCTCCGGGGCAAATGGACTACGGAAGCCGAGAGGGGCCCGTCCGCGCCAAAACCCAAAACGCGCTGCGGCCTCCAGGGACAAAGGGGACACAAGTGGCTGTGTGGCTTGCAGTGCCCGACCAGAGGGAGGGAGGTTGTCTGGCTGCTGAGGCGCAGCCGGTGTCAGCCCTTCGGGGAACTGCCCATGGATGCTTCGGGAATGGGGGCTGCCAACTCAGAACCCCCGTTCCCTGTGGCTGCAGCCAGCCAGGGGGCTCCAGGGTCGGGCGCGCCCGCGGGCCTGGGGGGCTTCTTGCCTGTGTGCAGGGCTTCTACGCACAAGGTGGCACCTCATCCCGGCCCAAGGGTGGTGGCAGGAACCCAGGAGGCGCTCGGGGACTCAGCAGGGCCCGCCCCTGGGGCCAGGGGTCTGGCAGGCTCCGGGGCAAATGGACAACGGAAGCCGAGAGGGGCCCGTCCGCGCCAAAACCCAAAACGCGCTGCGGCCTCCAGGGACACAGGGGACACAAGTGGCTGTGTGGCTTGCAGTGCCCGACCAGAGGGAGGGAGGTTGTCTGGCTGCAGAGGCACAGCCGGTGTCAGCCCTTCGGGGAACTGCCCGTGGATGCTTCGGGAATGGGGGCTGCCAACTCAGAACCCCCATTCCCTGTGGCTGCAGCCAGCCAGGGGGCTCCAGGGTCGGGCGAGCC
This sequence comes from Lepus europaeus, assembly GCF_033115175.1. Lineage (NCBI taxonomy): Eukaryota > Metazoa > Chordata > Mammalia > Lagomorpha > Leporidae > Lepus > Lepus europaeus. The sequence continues at coordinate 11,901 of NW_026909122.1, forward strand.
CGAGGGCCTGGGGGTCTTCTTGCCTGTGTGCAGGGCTTCTACGCACAAGGTGGCACCTCATCCCGGCCCAAGGGTGGTGGCAGGAACCCAGGAGGCGCTCGGGGACTCAGCAGGGCCCGCCCCTGGGGCCAGGGGTCTAGCAAGCTCCGGGGGCAAATGGACTACGGAAGCCGAGAGGGGCCCGTCCGCGCCAAAACCCAAAACGCGCTGCGGCCTCCAGGGACACAGGGGACACAAGTGGCTGTGTGGCTTGCAGTGCCCGACCAGAGGGAGGGAGGTTGTCTGGCTGCTGAGGCGCAGCCGGTGTCAGCCCTTCGGGGAACTGCCCGTGGATGCTTCGGGAATGGGGGCTGCCAACTCAGAACCCCCGTTCCCTGTGGCTGCAGCCAGCCAGGGGGCTCCAGGGTCGGGCGCGCCCGCGGGCCTAGGGGCTTCTTGCCTGTGTGCAGGGCTTCTACGCACAAGGTGGCACCACATCCCGGCCCAAGGGTGGTGGCAGGAACTCAGGAGGCACTCGGGGACTCAGCAGGGCCCGCCCCTGGGGCAAGGGGTCTGGCAGGCTCCGGGGCAAATGGACTACGGAAGCCGAGAGGGGCCCGTCCGCGCCAAAACCCAAAACGCGCTGCGGCCTCCAGAGACACAGGGGACACAAGTGGCTGTGTGGCTTGCAGTGCCCGACCAGAGGGAGGGAGGTTGTCTGGCTGCTGAGGCGCAGCCGGTGTCAGCCCTTCGGGGAACTGCCCGTGGATGCTTCGGGTATGGGGGCTGCCAACTCAGAACCCCCGTTCCCTGTGGCTGCAGCCAGCCAGGGGGCTCCAGGGTCGGGCGCGCCCGCGGGCCTGGGGGGCTTCTTGCCTGTGTGCAGGGCTTCTACGCACAAGGTGGCACCACCTCCCGGCCCAAGGGTGGTTGCAGGAACTCAGGAGGCACTCAGGGACTCAGCAGGGCCCGCCCCTGGGGCAAGGGGTCTGGCAGGCTCCGGGGCAAATGGACTACGGAAGCCAAGAGGGGCCCGTCCGCGCCAAAACCCAAAACGCGCTGCGGCCTCCAGGGACACAGGGGACACAAGTGGCTGTGTGGCTTGCAGTGCCCGACCAGAGGGAGGGAGGTTGTCTGGCTGCTGAGGCGCAGCCGGTGTCAGCCCTTCGGGGAACTGCCCGTGGATGCTTCGGGAATGGGGGCTGCCAACTCAGAACCCCCGTTCCCTGTGGCTGCAGCCAGCCAGGGGGCTCCAGGGTCGGGCGCGCCCGCGGGCCTAGGGGCTTCTTGCCTGTGTGCAGGGCTTCTACGCACAAGGTGGAACCACATCCCGGCCCAAGGGTGGTGGCAGGAACTCAGGAGGCGCTCGGGGACTCAGCAGGGCCCGCCCCTGGGGCAAGGGGTCTGGCAGGCTCCGGGGCAAATGGACTACGGAAGCCGAGAGGGGCCCGTCCGCGCCAAAACCCAAAACGCGCTGCGGCCTCCAGGGACACAGGGGACACAAGTGGTTGTGTGGCTTGCAGTGCCCGACCAGAGGGAGGGAGGTTGTCTGGCTGCTGAGGCGCAGCCGGTGTCAGCCCTTCGGGGAACTGCCCGTGGATGCTTCGGGAATGGGGGCTGCCAACTCAGAACCCCCGTTCCCTGTGGCTGCAGCCAGCCAGGGGGCTCCAGGGTCGGGCGCGCCCGCGGGCCTGGGGGGCTTCTTGCCTGTGTGCAGGGCTTCTACGCACAAGGTGGCACCTCATCCCGGCCCAAGGGTGGTGGCAGGAACCCAGGAGGCGCTCGGGGACTCAGCAGGGCCCGCCCCTGGGGCCAGGGGTCTGGCAGGCTCCGGGGCAAATGGACTACGGAAGCCGAGAGGGGCCCGTCCGCGCCAAAACCCAAAACGCGCTGCGGCCTCCAGGGACACAGGGGAAACAAGTGGCTGTGTGGCTTGCAGTGCCCGACCAGAGGGAGGGAGGTTGTCTGGCTGCTGAGGCACAGCCGGTGTCAGCCCTTCGGGGAACTGCCCGTGGATGCTTCGGGAATGGGGGCTGCCAACTCAGAACCCCCGTTCCCTGTGGCTGCAGCCAGCCAGGGGGCTCCAGGGTCGGGCGCGCCCGCGGGCCTAGGGGCTTCTTGCCTGTGTGCAGGGCTTCTACGCACAAGGTGGCACCACATCCCGGCCCAAGGGTGGTGGCAGGAACTAGGGAGGCACTCAGGGACTCAGCAGGGCCTGCCCCTGGGGCAAGGGGTCTGGCAGGCTCTGGGGCAAATGGACTACGGAAGCCAAGAGGGGCCCGTCCGCGCCAAAACCCAAAACGCGCTGCGGCCTCCAGGGACACAGGGGACACAAGTGGCTGTGTGGCTTGCAGTGCCCGACCAGAGGGAGGGAGGTTGTCTGGCTGCTGAGGCGCAGCCGGTGTCAGCCCTTCGGGGAACTGCCCGTGGATGCTTCGGGAATGGGGGCTGCCAACTCAGAACCCCCGTTCCCTGTGGCTGCAGCCAGCCAGGGGGCTCCAGGGTCGGGCGCGCCCGCGGGCCTAGGGGCTTCTTGCCTGTGTGCAGGGCTTAACGCACAAGGTGGAACCACATCCCGGCCCAAGGGTGGTGGCAGGAACTCAGGAGGCGCTCGGGGACTCAGCAGGGCCCGCCCCTGGGGCAAGGGGTCTGGCAGGCTCCGGGGCAAATGGACTACGGAAGCCGAGAGGGGCCCGTCCGCGCCAAAACCCAAAACGCGCTGCGGCCTCCAGGGACACAGGGGACACAAGTGGCTGTGTGGCTTGCAGTGCCCGACCAGAGGGAGGGAGGTTGTCTGGCTGCTGAGGCGCAGCCGGTGTCAGCCCTTCGGGGAACTGCCCGTGGATGCTTCGGGAATGGGGGCTGCCAACTCAGAACCCCCGTTCCCTGTGGCTGCAGCCAGCCAGGGGGCTCCAGGGTCGGGCGCGCCCGCGGGCCTGGGGGGCTTCTTGCCTGTGTGCAGGGCTTCTACGCACAAGGTGGCACCACATCCCGGCCCAAGGGTGGTGGCAGGAACTCAGGAGGCACTCAGGGACTCAGCAGGGCCCGCCCCTGGGGCAAGGGGTCTGGCAGGCTCCGGGGCAAATGGACTACGGAAGCCGAGAGGGGCCCGTCCGCGCCAAAACCCAAAATGCGCTGCGGCCTCCAGGGACAAAGGGGACACAAGTGGCTGTGTGGCTTGCAGTGCCCGACCAGAGGGAGGGAGGTTGTCTGGCTGCTGAGGCGCAGCCGGTGTCAGCCCTTAGGGGAACTGCCCGTGGATGCTTCGGGAATGGGGGCTGCCAACTCAGAACCCCCGTTCCCTGTGGCTGCAGCCAGCCAGGGGGCTCCAGGGTCGGGCGCGCCCGCGGGCCTGGGGGGCTTCTTGCCTGTGTGCAGGGCTTCTACGCACAAGGTGGCACCTCATCCCGGCCCAAGGGTGGTGGCAGGAACCCAGGAGGCGCTCGGGGACTCAGCAGGGCCCGCCCCTGGGGCCAGGGGTCTGGCAGGCTCCGGGGCAAATGGACTACGGAAGCCGAGAGGGGCCCGTCCGCGCCAAAACCCAAAACGCGCTGCGGCCTCCAGGGACACAGGGGACACAAGTGGCTGTGTGGCTTGCAGTGCCCGACCAGAGGGAGGGAGGATGTCTGGCTGATGAGGCACAGCCGGTGTCAGCCCTTCGGGGAACTGCCCGTGGATGCTTCGGGAATGGGGGCTGCCAACTCAGAACCCCCGTTCCCTGTGGCTGCAGCCAGCCAGGGGGCTCCAGGGTCGGGCGCGCCCGCGGGCCTAGGGCTTCTTGCCTGTGTGCAGGGCTTCTACGCACAAGGTGGCACCACATCCCGGCCCAAGGGTGGTGGCAGGAACTAGGGAGGCACTCAGGGACTCAGCAGGGCCTGCCCCTGGGGCAAGGGGTCTGGCAGGCTCTGGGGCAAATGGACTACGGAAGCCAAGAGGGGCCCGTCCGCGCCAAAACCCAAAACGCGCTGCGGCCTCCAGGGACACAGGGGACACAAGTGGCTGTGTGGCTTGCAGTGCCCGACCAGAGGGAGGGAGGTTGTCTGGCTGCTGAGGCGCAGCCGGTGTCAGCCCTTCGGGGAACTACCCGTGGATGCTTCGGGAATGGGGGCTGCCAACTCAGAACCCCCGTTCCCTGTGGCTGCAGCCAGCCAGGGGGCTCCAGGGTCGGGCGCGCCCGCGGGCCTAGGGGCTTCTTGCCTGTGTGCAGGGCTTCTACGCACAAGGTGGAACCACATCCCGGCCCAAGGGTGGTGGCAGGAACTCAGGAGGCGCTCGGGGACTCAGCAGGGCCCGCCCCTGGGGCAAGGGGTCTGGCAGGCTCCGGGGCAAATGGACTACGGAAGCCGAGAGGGGCCCGTCCGCGCCAAAACCCAAAACGCGCTGCGGCCTCCAGGGACACAGGGGACACAAGTGGCTGTGTGGCTTGCAGTGCCCGACCAGAGGGAGGGAGGTTGTCTGGCTGCTGAGGCGCAGCCGGTGTCAGCCCTTCGGGGAACTGCCCGTGGATGCTTCGGGAATGGGGGCTGCCAACTCAGAACCCCCGTTCCCTGTGGCTGCAGCCAGCCAGGGGGCTCCAGGGTCGGGCGCGCCCGCGGGCCTGGGGGGCTTCTTGCCTGTGTGCAGGGCTTCTACGCACAAGGTGGCACCACATCCCGGCCCAAGGGTGGTGGCAGGAACTCAGGAGGCACTCAGGGACTCAGCAGGGCCCGCCCCTGGGGCAAGGGGTCTGGCAGGCTCCGGGGCAAATGGACTACGGAAGCCGAGAGGGGCCCGTCCGCGCCAAAACCCAAAACGCGCTGCGGCCTCCAGGGACACAGGGGACACAAGTGGCTGTGTGGCTTGCAGTGCCCGACCAGAGGGAGGGAGGTTGTCTGGCTGCTGAGGCGCAGCCGGTGTCAGCCCTTCGGGGAACTGCCCGTGGATGCTTCGGGAATGGGGGCTGCCAACTCAGTACCCCCGTTCCCTGTGGCTGCAGCCAGCCAGGGGGCTCCAGGGTCGGGCGCGCCCGCGGGCCTGGGGGGCTTCTTGCCTGTGTGCAGGGCTTCTACGCACAAGGTGGCACCTCATCCCGGCCCAAGGGTGGTGGCAGGAACTCAGGAGGCGCTCGGGGACTCAGCAGGGCCCGCCTCTGGGGCCAGGGGTCTGGCAGGCTCCGGGGCAAATGGACTACGGAAGCCGAGAGGGGCCCGTCCGCGCCAAAACCCAATACGCGCTGCGGCCTCCAGGGACAAAGGGGACACAAGTGGCTGTGTGGCTTGCAGTGCCCGACCAGAGGGACGGAGGTTGTCTGGCTGCTGAGGCGCAGCCGGTGTCAGCCCTTCGGGGAACTGCCCGTGGATGCTTCGGGAATGGGGGCTGCCAACTCAGAACCCCCGTTCCCTGTGGCTGCAGCCAGCCAGGGGGCTCCAGGGTCGGGCGCGCCCGCGGCCTGGGGGGCTTCTTGCCTGTGTGCAGGGCTTCTACGCACAAGGTGGCACCACATCCCGGCCCAAGGGTGGTGGTGGAACTCAGGAGGCACTCAGGGACTCAGCAGGGCCCGCCCCTGGGGCAAGGGGTCTGGCAGGCTCCGGGGCAAATGGACTACGGAAGCCGAGAGGGGCCCGTCCGCGCCAAAACCCAAAACGCGCTGCGGCCTCCAGGGACACAGGGGACACAAGTGGCTGTGTGGCTTGCAGTGCCCGACCAGAGGGAGGGAGGTTGTCTGGCTGCTGAGGCGCAGCCGGTGTCAGCCCTTCGGGGAACTGCCCGTGGATGCTTCGGGAATGGGGGCTGCCAACTCAGTACCCCCGTTCCCTGTGGCTGCAGCCAGCCAGGGGGCTCCAGGGTCGGGCGCGCCCGCGGGCCTGGGGGGCGTCTTGCCTGTGTGCAGGGCTTCTACGCACAAGGTGGCACCTCATCCCGGCCCAAGGGTGGTGGCAGGAACTCAGGAGGCGCTCGGGGACTCAGCAGGGCCCGCCTCTGGGGCCAGGGGTCTGGCAGGCTCCGGGGCAAATGGACTACGGAAGCCGAGAGGGGCCCGTCCGCGCCAAAACCCAATACGCGCTGCGGCCTCCAGGGACAAAGGGGACACAAGTGGCTGTGTGGCTTGCAGTGCCCGACCAGAGGGACGGAGGTTGTCTGGCTGCTGAGGCGCAGCCGGTGTCAGCCCTTCGGGGAACTGCCCGTGGATGCTTCGGGAATGGGGGCTGCCAACTCAGAACCCCCGTTCCCTGTGGCTGCAGCCAGCCAGGGGGCTCCAGGGTCGGGCGCGCCCGCGGGCCTGGGGGGCTTCTTGCCTGTGTGCAGGGCTTCTACGCACAAGGTGGCACCACATCCCGGCCTAAGGGTGGTGGCAGGAACTCAGGAGGCACTCAGGGACTCAGCAGGGCCCGCCCCTGGGGCAAGGGGTCTGGCAGGCTCCGGGGCAAATGGACTACGGAAGCCGAGAGGGGCCCGTCCGCGCCAAAACCCAAAACGCGCTGCGGCCTCCAGGGACACAGGGGACACAAGTGGCTGTGTGGCTTGCAGTGCCCGACCAGAGGGAGGGAGGTTGTCTGGCTGCTGAGGCGCAGCCGGTGTCAGCCCTTCGGGGAACTGCCCGTGGATGCTTCGGGAATGGGGGCTGCCAACTCAGAACCCCCGTTCCCTGTGGCTGCAGCCAGCCAGGGGGCTCCAGGGTCGGGCGCGCCCGCGGGCCTGGGGGGCTTCTTGCCTGTGTGCAGGGGTTCTACGCACAAGGTGGCACCTCATCCCGGCCCAAGGGTGGTGGCAGGAACTCAGGAGGCGCTCGGGGACTCAGCAGGGCCCGCCTCTGGGGCCAGGGGTCTGGCAGGCTCCGGGGCAAATGGACTACGGAAGCCGAGAGGGGCCCGTCCGCGCCAAAACCCAAAACGCGCTGCGGCCTCCAGGGACACAGGGGACACAAGTGGCTGTGTGGCTTGCAGTGCCCGACCAGAGGGAGGGAGGTTGTCTGGCTGCTGAGGCGCAGCCGGTGTCAGCCCTTCGGGGAACTGCCCGTGGATGCTTCGGGAATGGGGGCTGCCAACTCAGAACCCCCGTTCCCTGTGGCTGCAGCCAGCCAGGGGGCTCCAGGGTCGGGCGCGCCAGCGGGCCTGGGGGACTTCTTGCCTGTGTGCAGGGCTTCTACGCACAAGGTGGCACCACATCCCGGCCCAAGGGTGGTGGCAGGAACTCAGGAGGCACTCAGGGACTCAGCAGGGCCCGCCCCTGGGGCAAGGGGTCTGGCAGGCTCCGGGGCAAATGGACTACGGAAGCCGAGAGGGGCCCGTCCGCGCCAAAACCCAAAACGCGCTGCGGCCTCCAGGGAAACAGGGGACACAAGTGGCTGTGTGGCTTGCAGTGCCCGACCAGAGGGAGGGAGGTTGTCTGGCTGCTGAGGCGCAGCCGGTGTCAGCCCTTCGGGGAACTGCCCGTGGATGCTTCGGGAATGGGGGCTGCCAACTCAGAACCCCCGTTCCCTGTGGCTGCAGCCAGCCAGGGGGCTCCAGGGTCGGGCGCGCCCGCGGGCCTGGGGGGCTTCTTGCCTGTGTGCAGGGCTTCTACGCACAAGGTGGCACCTCATCCCAGCCCAAGGGTGGTGGCAGGAACCCATGAGGCGCTCGGGGACTCAGCAGGGCCTGCCCCTGGGGCAAGGGGTTTGGCAGGCTCCGGGGGCAAATGGACTACGGAAGCCCAGAGGGGCCTGTCCGCGCCAAAACCCAAAACGCGCTGCGGCCTCCAGGGACACAGGGGACACAAGTGGCTGTGTGGCTTGCAGTGCCCGACCAGAGGGAGGGAGGTTGTCTGGCTGCAGAGGCGCAGCCGGTGTCAGCCCTTCGGGGAACTGCCCGTGGATGCTTCGGGAATGGGGGCTGCCAACTCAGAACCCCCGTTCCCTGTGGCTGCAGCCAGCCAGGGGGCTCCAGGGTCGGGCGCGCCCGCGGGCCTGGGGGGCTTCTTGCCTGTGTGCAGGGCTTCTACGCACAAGGTGGCACCTCATCCCGGCCCAAGGGTGGTGGCAGGAACCCAGGAGGCGCTCGGGGACTCAGCAGGGCCCGCCCCTGGGGCCAGGGGTCTGGCAAGCTCCGGGGGCAAATGGACTACGGAAGCCGAGAGGGGCCCGTCCGCGCCAAAACCCAAAACGCGCTGCGGCCTCCAGGGACACAGGGGACACAAGTGGCTGTGTGGCTTGCAGTGCCCGACCAGAGGGAGGGAGGTTGTCTGGCTGCTGAGGCGCAGCCGGTGTCAGCCCTTCGGGGAACTGCCCGTGGATGCTTCGGGAATGGGGGCTGCCAACTCAGAACCCCCGTTCCCTGTGGCTGCAGCCAGCCAGGGGGCTCCAGAGACGGGCACGCCAGCGGGCCTAGGGGCTTCTTGCCTGTGTGCAGGGCTTCTACGCACAAGGTGGCACCTCATCCCGGCCCAAGGGTGGTGGCAGGAACTCAGGAGGCACTCGGGGACTCAGCAGGGCCCGCCCCTGGGGCAAGGGGTCTGGCAGGCTCCGGGGCAAATGGACTACGGAAGCCGAGAGGGGCCCGTCCGCGCCAAAACCCAAAACGCGCTGCGGCCTCCAGGGACACAGGGGACACAAGTGGCTGTGTGGCTTGCAGTGCCCGACCAGAGGGAGGGAGGTTGTCTGGCTGCTGAGGCGCAGCCGGTGTCAGCCCTTCGGGGAACTGCCCGTGGATGCTTCGGGAATGGGGGCTGCCAACTCAGAACCCCCGTTCCCTGTGGCTGCAGCCAGCCAGGGGGCTCCAGGGTCGGGCGCGCCCGCGGGCCTGGGGGGCTTCTTGCCTGTGTGCAGGGCTTCTACGCACAAGGTGGCACCACATCCCGGCCTAAGGGTGGTGGCAGGAACTCAGGAGGCACTCAGGGACTCAGCAGGGCCCGCCCCTGGGGCAAGGGGTCTGGCAGGCTCCGGGGCAAATGGACTACGGAAGCCGAGAGGGGCCCGTCCGCGCCAAAACCCAAAACGCGCTGCGGCCTCCAGGGACACAGGGGACACAAGTGGCTGTGTGGCTTGCAGTGCCCGACCAGAGGGAGGGAGGTTGTCTGGCTGCTGAGGCGCAGCCGGTGTCAGCCCTTCGGGGAACTGCCCGTGGATGCTTCGGGAATGGGGGCTGCCAACTCAGAACCCCCGTTCCCTGTGGCTGCAGCCAGCCAGGGGGCTCCAGGGTCGGGCGCGCCCGCGGGCCTGGGGGGCTTCTTGCCTGTGTGCAGGGCTTCTACGCACAAGGTGGCACCTCATCCCGGCCCAAGGGTGGTGGCAGGAACTCAGGAGGCGCTCGGGGACTCAGCAGGGCCCGCCTCTGGGGCAAGGGGTCTGGCAGGCTCCGGGGCAAATGGACTACGGAAGCCGAGAGGGGCCCGTCCGCGCCAAAACCCAAAACGCGCTGCGGCCTCCAGGGACACAGGGGACACAAGTGGCTGTGTGGCTTGCAGTGCCCGACCAGAGGGAGGGAGGTTGTCTGGCTGCTGAGGCGCAGCCGGTGTCAGCCCTTCGGGGAACTGCCCGTGGATGCTTCGGGAATGGGGGCTGCCAACTCAGAACCCCCGTTCCCTGTGGCTGCAGCCAGCCAGGGGGCTCCAGGGTCGGGCGCGCCCGCGGGCCTGGGGGGCTTCTTGCCTGTGTGCAGGGCTTCTACGCACAAGGTGGCACCACATCCCGGCCCAAGGGTGGTGGCAGGAACTCAGGAGGCACTCAGGGACTCAGCAGGGCCCGCCCCTGGGGCAAGGGGTCTGGCAGGCTCCGGGGCAAATGGACTACGGAAGCCGAGAGGGGCCCGTCCGCGCCAAAACCCAAAACGCGCTGCGGCCTCCAGGGACACAGGGGACACAAGTGGCTGTGTGGCTTGCAGTGCCCGACCAGAGGGAGGGAGGTTGTCTGGCTGCTGAGGCGCAGCCGGTGTCAGCCCTTCGGGGAACTGCCCGTGGATGCTTCGGGAATGGGGGCTGCCAACTCAGAACCCCCGTTCCCTGTGGCTGCAGCCAGCCAGGGGGCTCCAGGGTCGGGCGCGCCCGCGGGCCTGGGGGGCTTCTTGCCTGTGTGCAGGGCTTCTACGCACAAGGTGGCACCTCATCCCGGCCCAAGGGTGGTGGCAGGAACTCAGGAGGCGCTCGGGGACTCAGCAGGGCCCGCCTCTGGGGCCAGGGGTCTGGCAGGCTCCGGGGCAAATGGACTACGGAAGCCGAGAGGGGCCCGTCCGCGCCAAAACCCAAAACACGCTGCGGCCTCCAGGGACACAGGGGACACAAGTGGCTGTGTGGCTTGCAGTGCCCGACCAGAGGGAGGGAGGTTGTCTGGCTGCTGAGGCGCAGCCGGTGTCAGCCCTTCGGGGAACTGCCCGTGGATGCTTCGGGAATGGGGGCTGCTAACTCAGAACCCCCGTTCCCTGTGGCTGCAGCCAGCCAGGGGGCTCCAGGGTCGGGCGCGCCCGCGGGCCTGGGGGGCTTCTTGCCTGTGTGCAGGGCTTCTACGCACAAGGTGGCACCACATCCCGGCCCAAGGGTGGTGGCAGGAACTCAGGAGGCACTCAGGGACTCAGCAGGGCCCGCCCCTGGGGCAAGGGGTCTGGCAGGCTCCGGGGCAAATGGACTACGGAAGCCGAGAGGGGCCCGTCCGCGCCAAAACCCAAAACGCGCTGCGGCCTCCTGGGACACAGGGGACACAAGTGGCTGTGTGGCTTGCAGTGCCCGACCAGAGGGAGGGAGGTTGTCTGGCTGCTGAGGCGCAGCCGGTGTCAGTCCTTCGGGGAACTGCCCGTGGATGCTTCGGGAATGGGGGCTGCCAACTCAGAACCCCCGTTCCCTGTGGCTGCAGCCAGCCAGGGGGCTCCAGGGTCGGGCGTGCCCGTGGGCCTAGGGGCTTCTTGCCTGTGTGCAGGGCTTCTACGCACAAGGTGGCACCACATCCCGGCCCAAGAGTGGTGGCAGGAACTCAGGAGGCACTCGGGGACTCAGCAGGGCCCGCCCCTGGGGCAAGGGGTCTGGCAGGCTCCGGGGCAAATGGACTACGGAAGCCGAGAGGGGCCCATCCGCGCCAAAACCCAAAACGCGCTGCGGCCTCCAGGGACACAGGGGACACAAGTGGCTGTGTGGCTTGCAGTGCCCGACCAGAGGGAGGGAGGTTGTCTGGCTGCTGAGGCGCAGCCGGTGTCAGCCCTTCGGGGAACTGCCCGTGGATGCTTCGGGAATGGGGGCTGCCAACTCAGAACCCCCGTTCCCTGTGGCTGCAGCCAGCCAGGGGGCTCCAGGGTCGGGCGCGCCCGCGGGCCTGGGGGGCTTCTTGCCTGTGTGCAGGGCTTCTACGCACAAGGTGGCACCACATCCCGGCCCAAGGGTGGTGGCAGAAACCCAGGAGGCACTCAGGGACTCAGCAGGGCCCGCCTCTGGGGCCAGGGGATGGCAGGCTCCGGGGCAAATGGACTACGGAAGCCGAGAGGGGCCCGTCCGCGCCAAAACCCAAAACGCGCTGCGGCCTCCAGGGACACAGGGGACACAAGTGGCTGTGTGGCTTGCAGTGCCCGACCAGAGGGAGGGAGGTTGTCTGGCTGCTGAGGCGCAGCCGGTGTCAGCCCTTCGGGGAACTGCCCGTGGATGCTTCGGGAATGGGGGCTGCCAACTCAGAACCCCCGTTCCCTGTGGCTGCAGCCAGCCAGGGGGCTCCAGGGTCGGGCGCGCCCGCGGGCCTGGGGGGCTTCTTGCCTGTGTGCAGGGCTTCTACGCACAAGGTGGCACCACATCCCGGCCCAAGGGTGGTGGCAGGAACTCAGGAGGCACTCGGGGACTCAGCAGGGCCCGCCCCTGGGGCCAGGGGTCTGGCAGGCTCCGGGGCAAATGGACTACGGAAGCCGAGAGGGGCCCGTCCGCGCCAAAACCCAAAACGCGCTGCGGCCTCCAGGGACACAGGGGACACAAGTGGCTGTGTGGCTTGCAGTGCCCGACCAGAGGGAGGGAGGTTGTCTGGCTGCTGAGGCGCAGCCGGTGTCACCCCTTCGGGGAACTGCCCGTGGATGCTTCGGGAATGGGGGCTGCCAACTCAGAACCCCCGTTCCCTGTGGCTGCAGCCAGCCAGGGGGCTCCAGGGTCGGGCGCGCCCGCGGGCCTGGGGGGCTTCTTGCCTGTGTGCAGGGCTTCTACGCACAAGGTGGCACCTCATCCCGGCCCAAGGGTGGTGGCAGGAACTCAGGAGGCGCTCGGGGACTCAGCAGGGCCCGCCTCTGGGGCCAGGGGTCTGGCAGGCTCCGGGGCAAATGGACTACGGAAGCCGAGAGGGGCCCGTCCGCGCCAAAACCCAAAACGCGCTGCGGCCTCCAGGGACACAGGGGACACAAGTGGCTGTGTGGCTTGCAGTGCCCGACCAGAGGGAGGGAGGTTGTCTGGCTGCTGAGGCGCAGCCGGTGTCAGCCCTTCGGGGAACTGCCCGTGGATGCTTCGGGAATGGGGGCTGCCAACTCAGAACCCCCGTTCCCTGTGGCTGCAGCCAGCCAGGGGGCTCCAGGGTCGGGCGCGCCAGCGGGCCTGGGGGACTTCTTGCCTGTGTGCAGGGCTTCTACGCACAAGGTGGCACCACATCCCGGCCCAAGGGTGGTGGCAGGAACTCAGGAGGCACTCAGGGACTCAGCAGGGCCCGCCCCTGGGGCAAGGGGTCTGGCAGGCTCCGGGGCAAATGGACTACGGAAGCCGAGAGGGGCCCGTCCGCGCCAAAACCCAAAACGCGCTGCGGCCTCCAGGGAAACAGGGGACACAAGTGGCTGTGTGGCTTGCAGTGCCCGACCAGAGGGAGGGAGGTTGTCTGGCTGCTGAGGCGCAGCCGGTGTCAGCCCTTCGGGGAACTGCCCGTGGATGCTTCGGGAATGGGGGCTGCCAACTCAGAACCCCCGTTCCCTGTGGCTGCAGCCAGCCAGGGGGCTCCAGGGTCGGGCGCGCCCGCGGGCCTGGGGGGCTTCTTGCCTGTGTGCAGGGCTTCTACGCACAAGGTGGCACCTCATCCCAGCCCAAGGGTGGTGGCAGGAACCCATGAGGCGCTCGGGGACTCAGCAGGGCCTGCCCCTGGGGCAAGGGGTTTGGCAGGCTCCGGGGGCAAATGGACTACGGAAGCCCAGAGGGGCCTGTCCGCGCCAAAACCCAAAACGCGCTGCGGCCTCCAGGGACACAGGGGACACAAGTGGCTGTGTGGCTTGCAGTGCCCGACCAGAGGGAGGGAGGTTGTCTGGCTGCAGAGGCGCAGCCGGTGTCAGCCCTTCGGGGAACTGCCCGTGGATGCTTCGGGAATGGGGGCTGCCAACTCAGAACCCCCGTTCCCTGTGGCTGCAGCCAGCCAGGGGGCTCCAGGGTCGGGCGCGCCCGCGGGCCTGGGGGGCTTCTTGCCTGTGTGCAGGGCTTCTACGCACAAGGTGGCACCTCATCCCGGCCCAAGGGTGGTGGCAGGAACCCAGGAGGCGCTCGGGGACTCAGCAGGGCCCGCCCCTGGGGCCAGGGGTCTGGCAAGCTCCGGGGGCAAATGGACTACGGAAGCCGAGAGGGGCCCGTCCGCGCCAAAACCCAAAACGCGCTGCGGCCTCCAGGGACACAGGGGACACAAGTGGCTGTGTGGCTTGCAGTGCCCGACCAGAGGGAGGGAGGTTGTCTGGCTGCTGAGGCGCAGCCGGTGTCAGCCCTTCGGGGAACTGCCCGTGGATGCTTCGGGAATGGGGGCTGCCAACTCAGAACCCCCGTTCCCTGTGGCTGCAGCCAGCCAGGGGGCTCCAGAGACGGGCACGCCAGCGGGCCTAGGGGCTTCTTGCCTGTGTGCAGGGCTTCTACGCACAAGGTGGCACCTCATCCCGGCCCAAGGGTGGTGGCAGGAACTCAGGAGGCACTCGGGGACTCAGCAGGGCCCGCCCCTGGGGCAAGGGGTCTGGCAGGCTCCGGGGCAAATGGACTACGGAAGCCGAGAGGGGCCCGTCCGCGCCAAAACCCAAAACGCGCTGCGGCCTCCAGGGACACAGGGGACACAAGTGGCTGTGTGGCTTGCAGTGCCCGACCAGAGGGAGGGAGGTTGTCTGGCTGCTGAGGCGCAGCCGGTGTCAGCCCTTCGGGGAACTGCCCGTGGATGCTTCGGGAATGGGGGCTGCCAACTCAGAACCCCCGTTCCCTGTGGCTGCAGCCAGCCAGGGGGCTCCAGGGTCGGGCGCGCCCGCGGGCCTGGGGGGCTTCTTGCCTGTGTGCAGGGCTTCTACGCACAAGGTGGCACCACATCCCGGCCTAAGGGTGGTGGCAGGAACTCAGGAGGCACTCAGGGACTCAGCAGGGCCCGCCCCTGGGGCAAGGGGTCTGGCAGGCTCCGGGGCAAATGGACTACGGAAGCCGAGAGGGGCCCGTCCGCGCCAAAACCCAAAACGCGCTGCGGCCTCCAGGGACACAGGGGACACAAGTGGCTGTGTGGCTTGCAGTGCCCGACCAGAGGGAGGGAGGTTGTCTGGCTGCTGAGGCGCAGCCGGTGTCAGCCCTTCGGGGAACTGCCCGTGGATGCTTCGGGAATGGGGGCTGCCAACTCAGAACCCCCGTTCCCTGTGGCTGCAGCCAGCCAGGGGGCTCCAGGGTCGGGCGCGCCCGCGGGCCTGGGGGGCTTCTTGCCTGTGTGCAGGGCTTCTACGCACAAGGTGGCACCTCATCCCGGCCCAAGGGTGGTGGCAGGAACTCAGGAGGCGCTCGGGGACTCAGCAGGGCCCGCCTCTGGGGCAAGGGGTCTGGCAGGCTCCGGGGCAAATGGACTACGGAAGCCGAGAGGGGCCCGTCCGCGCCAAAACCCAAAACGCGCTGCGGCCTCCAGGGACACAGGGGACACAAGTGGCTGTGTGGCTTGCAGTGCCCGACCAGAGGGAGGGAGGTTGTCTGGCTGCTGAGGCGCAGCCGGTGTCAGCCCTTCGGGGAACTGCCCGTGGATGCTTCGGGAATGGGGGCTGCCAACTCAGAACCCCCGTTCCCTGTGGCTGCAGCCAGCCAGGGGGCTCCAGGGTCGGGCGCGCCCGCGGGCCTGGGGGGCTTCTTGCCTGTGTGCAGGGCTTCTACGCACAAGGTGGCACCACATCCCGGCCCAAGGGTGGTGGCAGGAACTCAGGAGGCACTCAGGGACTCAGCAGGGCCCGCCCCTGGGGCAAGGGGTCTGGCAGGCTCCGGGGCAAATGGACTACGGAAGCCGAGAGGGGCCCGTCCGCGCCAAAACCCAAAACGCGCTGCGGCCTCCAGGGACACAGGGGACACAAGTGGCTGTGTGGCTTGCAGTGCCCGACCAGAGGGAGGGAGGTTGTCTGGCTGCTGAGGCGCAGCCGGTGTCAGCCCTTCGGGGAACTGCCCGTGGATGCTTCGGGAATGGGGGCTGCCAACTCAGAACCCCCGTTCCCTGTGGCTGCAGCCAGCCAGGGGGCTCCAGGGTCGGGCGCGCCCGCGGGCCTGGGGGGCTTCTTGCCTGTGTGCAGGGCTTCTACGCACAAGGTGGCACCTCATCCCGGCCCAAGGGTGGTGGCAGGAACTCAGGAGGCGCTCGGGGACTCAGCAGGGCCCGCCTCTGGGGCCAGGGGTCTGGCAGGCTCCGGGGCAAATGGACTACGGAAGCCGAGAGGGGCCCGTCCGCGCCAAAACCCAAAACACGCTGCGGCCTCCAGGGACACAGGGGACACAAGTGGCTGTGTGGCTTGCAGTGCCCGACCAGAGGGAGGGAGGTTGTCTGGCTGCTGAGGCGCAGCCGGTGTCAGCCCTTCGGGGAACTGCCCGTGGATGCTTCGGGAATGGGGGCTGCCAACTCAGAACCCCCGTTCCCTGTGGCTGCAGCCAGCCAGGGGGCTCCAGGGTCGGGCGCGCCCGCGGGCCTGGGGGGCTTCTTGCCTGTGTGCAGGGCTTCTACGCACAAGGTGGCACCACATCCCGGCCCAAGGGTGGTGGCAGGAACTCAGGAGGCACTCAGGGACTCAGCAGGGCCCGCCCCTGGGGCAAGGGGTCTGGCAGGCTCCGGGGCAAATGGACTACGGAAGCCGAGAGGGGCCCGTCCGCGCCAAAACCCAAAACGCGCTGCGGCCTCCTGGGACACAGGGGACACAAGTGGCTGTGTGGCTTGCAGTGCCCGACCAGAGGGAGGGAGGTTGTCTGGCTGCTGAGGCGCAGCCGGTGTCAGTCCTTCGGGGAACTGCCCGTGGATGCTTCGGGAATGGGGGCTGCCAACTCAGAACCCCCGTTCCCTGTGGCTGCAGCCAGCCAGGGGGCTCCAGGGTCGGGCGTGCCCGTGGGCCTAGGGGCTTCTTGCCTGTGTGCAGGGCTTCTACGCACAAGGTGGCACCACATCCCGGCCCAAGGGTGGTGGCAGAAACCCAGGAGGCACTCAGGGACTCAGCAGGGCCCGCCTCTGGGGCCAGGGGATGGCAGGCTCCGGGGCAAATGGACTACGGAAGCCGAGAGGGGCCCGTCCGCGCCAAAACCCAAAACGCGCTGCGGCCTCCAGGGACACAGGGGACACAAGTGGCTGTGTGGCTTGCAGTGCCCGACCAGAGGGAGGGAGGTTGTCTGGCTGCTGAGGCGCAGCCGGTGTCAGCCCTTCGGGGAACTGCCCGTGGATGCTTCGGGAATGGGGGCTGCCAACTCAGAACCCCCGTTCCCTGTGGCTGCAGCCAGCCAGGGGGCTCCAGGGTCGGGCGCGCCCGCGGGCCTGGGGGGCTTCTTGCCTGTGTGCAGGGCTTCTACGCACAAGGTGGCACCACATCCCGGCCCAAGGGTGGTGGCAGGAACTCAGGAGGCACTCGGGGACTCAGCAGGGCCCGCCCCTGGGGCCAGGGGTCTGGCAGGCTCCGGGGCAAATGGACTACGGAAGCCGAGAGGGGCCCGTCCGCGCCAAAACCCAAAACGCGCTGCGGCCTCCAGGGACACAGGGGACACAAGTGGCTGTGTGGCTTGCAGTGCCCGACCAGAGGGAGGGAGGTTGTCTGGCTGCTGAGGCGCAGCCGGTGTCAGCCCTTCGGGGAACTGCCCGTGGATGCTTCGGGAATGGGGGCTGCCAACTCAGAACCCCCGTTCCCTGTGGCTGCAGCCAGCCAGGGGGCTCCAGGGTCGGGCGCGCCCGCGGGCCTGGGGGGCTTCTTGCCTGTGTGCAGGGCTTCTACGCACAAGGTGGCACCTCATCCCGGCCCAAGGGTGGTGGCAGGAACCCAGGAGGCGCTCGGGGACTCAGCAGGGCCCGCCCCTGGGGCCAGGGGTCTGGCAGGCTCCGGGGCAAATGGACTACGGAAGCCGAGAGGGGCCCGTCCGCGCCAAAACCCAAAATGCGCTGCGGCCTCCAGGGACACAGGGGACACAAGTGGCTGTGTGGCTTGCAGTGCCCGACCAGAGGGAGGGAGGTTGTCTGGCTGCTGAGGCGCAGCTGGTGTCAGCCCTTCGGGGAACTGCCCGTGGATGCTTCGGGAATGGGGGCTGCCAACTCAGAACCCCCGTTCCCTGTGGCTGCAGCCAGCCAGGGGGCTCCAGGGTCGGGCGCGCCCGCGGGCCTGGGTGGCTTCTTGCCTGTGTGCAGGGCTTCTACGCACAAGGTGGCACCTCATCCCGTCCCAAGGGTGGTGGCAGGAACCCAGGAGGCACTCGGGAACTCAGCAGGGCCCGCCCCTGGGGCCAGGGGTCTGGCAGGCTCCGGGGCAAATGGACTACGGAAGCCGAGAGGGGCCCGTCCGCGCCAAAACCCAAAACGCGCTGCGGCCTCCAGGGACACAGGGGACACAAGTGGCTGTGTGGCTTGCAGTGCCCGACCAGAGGGAGGGAGGTTGTCTGGTTGCAGAGGCACAGCCGGTGTCAGCCCTTCGGGGAACTGCCCGTGGATGCTTCGGGAATGGGGGCTGCCAACTAAGAACCCCTGTTCCCTGTGGCTGCAGCCAGCCAGGCGGCTCCAGGGTCGGGCGCACCCGCGGGCCTGGGGGGCTTCTTGCCTGTGTGCAGGGCTTCTACACACAAGGTGGCACCTCATCCCGGCCCTAGGGTGGTGGCAGGAACCCAGGAGGCGCTCGGGGACTCAGCAGGGCCCGCCCCTGGGGCCAGGGGTCTGGTAGGCTCCGGGGGCAAATGGACTACGGAAGCCGAGAGGGGCCCGTCCGCGCCAAAACCCAAAACGCGCTGCGGCCTCCAGGGACACAGGGGACACAAGTGGCTGTGTGGCTTGCAGTGCCCGACCAGAGGGAGGGAGGTTGTCTGGCTGCTGAGGCGCAGCCGGTGTCAGCCCTTCGGGGAACTGCCCGTGGATGCTTCGGGAATGGGGGCTGCCAACTCAGAACCCCCGTTCCCTGTGGCTGCAGCCAGCCAGGGGGCTCCAGGGTCGGGCGCGCCCGCGGGCCTAGGGGCTTCTTGCCTGTGTGCAGGGCTTCTACGCACAAGGTGGAACCACATCCCGGCCCAAGGGTGGTGGGGGGAACACAGGAGGCGCTCGGGGACTCAGCAGGGCCCGCCCCTGGGGCAAGGGGTCTGGCAGGCTTCGGGGCAAATGGACTACGGAAGCCGAGAGGGGCCCGTCCGCGCCAAAACCCAAAACGCGCTGCGGCCTCCAGGGACACAGGGGACACAAGTGGCTGTGTGGCTTGCAGTGCCCGACCAGAGGGAGGGAGGTTGTCTGGCTGCTGAGGCGCAGCCGGTGTCAGCCCTTCGGGGAACTGCCCGTGGATGCTTCGGGAATGGGGGCTGCCAACTCAGAACCCCCGTT
Organism: Lepus europaeus; assembly: GCF_033115175.1. Classification (NCBI taxonomy): domain Eukaryota; kingdom Metazoa; phylum Chordata; class Mammalia; order Lagomorpha; family Leporidae; genus Lepus; species Lepus europaeus. The sequence goes on from NW_026909122.1 coordinate 30,565, forward strand.
CCCTGTGGCTGCAGCCAGCCAGGGGGCTCCAGGGTCGGGCGCGCCCGCGGGCCTGGGGGGCTTCTTGCCTGTGTGCAGGGCTTCTACGCACAAGGTGGCACCTCATCCCGGCCCAAGGGTGGTGGCAGGAACTCAGGAGGCGCTCGGGGACTCAGCAGGGCCCGCCTCTGGGGCCAGGGGTCTGGCAGGCTCCGGGGCAAATGGACTACGGAAGCCGAGAGGGGCCCGTCCGCGCCAAAACCCAAAACACGCTGCGGCCTCCAGGGACACAGGGGACACAAGTGGCTGTGTGGCTTGCAGTGCCCGACCAGAGGGAGGGAGGTTGTCTGGCTGCTGAAGCGCAGCCGGTGTCAGCCCTTCGGGGAACTGCCCGTGGATGCTTCGGGAATGGGGGCTGCCAACTCAGAACCCCCGTTCCCTGTGGCTGCAGCCAGCCAGGGGGCTCCAGGGTCGGGCGCGCCCGCGGGCCTGGGGGGCTTCTTGCCTGTGTGCAGGGCTTCTACGCACAAGGTGGCACCACATCCCGGCCCAAGGGTGGTGGCAGGAACTCAGGAGGCACTCAGGGACTCAGCAGGGCCCGCCCCTGGGGCAAGGGGTCTGGCAGGCTCCGGGGCAAATGGACTACGGAAGCCGAGAGGGGCCCGTCCGCGCCAAAACCCAAAACGCGCTGCGGCCTCCAGGGACACAGGGGACACAAGTGGCTGTGTGGCTTGCAGTGCCCGACCAGAGGGAGGGAGGTTGTCTGGCTGCTGAGGCGCAGCCGGTGTCAGTCCTTCGGGGAACTGCCCGTGGATGCTTCGGGAATGGGGGCTGCCAACTCAGAACCCCCGTTCCCTGTGGCTGCAGCCAGCCAGGGGGCTCCAGGGTCGGGCGCGCCCGCGGGCCTAGGGGCTTCTTGCCTGTGTGCAGGGCTTCTACGCACAAGGTGGCACCACATCCCGGCCCAAGGGTGGTGGCAGGAACTCAGGAGGCACTCGGGGACTCAGCAGGGCCCGCCCCTGGGGCAAGGGGTCTGGCAGGCTCCGGGGCAAATGGACTACGGAAGCCGAGAGGGGCCCATCCGCGCCAAAACCCAAAACGCGCTGCGGCCTCCAGGGACACAGGGGACACAAGTGGCTGTGTGGCTTGCAGTGCCCGACCAGAGGGAGGGAGGTTGTCTGGCTGCTGAGGCGCAGCCGGTGTCAGCCCTTCGGGGAACTGCCCGTGGATGCTTCGGGAATGGGGGCTGCCAACTCAGAACCCCCGTTCCCTGTGGCTGCAGCCAGCCAGGGGGCTCCAGGGTCGGGCGCGCCCGCGGGCCTGGGGGGCTTCTTGCCTGTGTGCAGGGCTTCTACGCACAAGGTGGCACCACATCCCGGCCCAAGGGTGGTGGCAGAAACCCAGGAGGCACTCAGGGACTCAGCAGGGCCCGCCTCTGGGGCCAGGGGTCTGGCAGGCTCCGGGGCAAATGGACTACGGAAGCCGAGAGGGGCCCGTCCGCGCCAAAACCCAAAACGCGCTGCGGCCTCCAGGGACACAGGGGACACAAGTGGCTGTGTGGCTTGCAGTGCCCGACCAGAGGGAGGGAGGTTGTCTGGCTGCTGAGGCGCAGCCGGTGTCAGCCCTTCGGGGAACTGCCCGTGGATGCTTCGGGAATGGGGGCTGCCAACTCAGAACCCCCGTTCCCTGTGGCTGCAGCCAGCCAGGGGGCTCCAGGGTCGGGCGCGCCCGCGGGCCTGGGGGGCTTCTTGCCTGTGTGCAGGGCTTCTACGCACAAGGTGGCACCACATCCCGGCCCAAGGGTGGTGGCAGGAACTCAGGAGGCACTCGGGGACTCAGCAGGGCCCGCCCCTGGGGCAAGGGGTCTGGCAGGCTCCGGGGCAAATGGACTACGGAAGCCGAGAGGGGCCCGTCCGCGCCAAAACCCAAAACGCGCTGCGGCCTCCAGGGACACAGGGGACACAAGTGGCTGTGTGGCTTGCAGTTCCCGACCAGAGGGAGGGAGGTTGTCTGGCTGCTGAGGCGCAGCCGGTGTCAGCCCTTCGGGGAACTGCCCGTGGATGCTTCGGGAATGGGGGCTGCCAACTCAGAACCCCCGTTCCCTGTGGCTGCAGCCAGCCAGGGGGCTCCAGGGTCGGGCGCGCCCGCGGGCCTGGGGGGCTTCTTGCCTGTGTGCAGGGCTTCTACGCACAAGGTGGCACCACATCCCGGCCCAAGGGTGGTGGCAGGAACTCAGGAGGCACTCAGGGACTCAGCAGGGCCCGCCCCTGGGGCAAGGGGTCTGGCAGGCTCCGGGGCAAATGGACTACGGAAGCCGAGAGGGGCCCGTCCGCGCCAAAACCCAAAACGCGCTGCGGCCTCCAGGGACACAGGGGACACAAGTGGCTGTGTGGCTTGCAGTGCCCGACCAGAGGGAGGGAGGTTGTCTGGCTGCTGAGGCGCAGCCGGTGTCAGCCCTTCGGGGAACTGCCCGTGGATGCTTCGGGAATGGGGGCTGCCAACTCAGAACCCCCGTTCCCTGTGGCTGCAGCCAGCCAGGGGGCTCCAGGGTCGGGCGCGCCCGCGGGCCTGGGGGGCTTCTTGCCTGTGTGCAGGGCTTCTACGCACAAGGTGGCACCTCATCCCGGCCCAAGGGTGGTGGCAGGAACTCAGGAGGCGCTCGGGGACTCAGCAGGGCCCGCCTCTGGGGCCAGGGGTCTGGCAGGCTCCGGGGCAAATGGACTACGGAAGCCGAGAGGGGCCCGTCCGCGCCAAAACCCAAAACACGCTGCGGCCTCCAGGGACACAGGGGACACAAGTGGCTGTGTGGCTTGCAGTGCCAGACCAGAGGGAGGGAGGTTGTCTGGCTGCTGAGGCGCAGCCGGTGTCAGCCCTTCGGGGAACTGCCCGTGGATGCTTCGGGAATGGGGGCTGCCAACTCAGAACCCCCGTTCCCTGTGGCTGCAGCCAGCCAGGGGGCTCCAGGGTCGGGCGCGCCCGCGGGCCTGGGGGGCTTCTTGCCTGTGTGCAGGGCTTCTACGCACAAGGTGGCACCACATCCCGGCCCAAGGGTGGTGGCAGGAACTCAGGAGGCACTCAGGGACTCAGCAGGGCCTGCCCCTGGGGCAAGGGGTCTGGCAGGCTCCGGGGCAAATGGACTACGGAAGCCGAGAGGGGCCCGTCCGCGCCAAAACCCAAAACGCGCTGCGGCCTCCAGGGACACAGGGGACACAAGTGGCTGTGTGGCTTGCAGTGCCCGACCAGAGGGAGGGAGGTTGTCTGGCTGCTGAGGCGCAGCCGGTGTCAGTCCTTCGGGGAACTGCCCGTGGATGCTTCGGGAATGGGGGCTGCCAACTCAGAACCCCCGTTCCCTGTGGCTGCAGCCAGCCAGGGGGCTCCAGGGTCGGGCGCGCCCGCGGGCCTAGGGGCTTCTTGCCTGTGTGCAGGGCTTCTACGCACAAGGTGGCACCACATCCCGGCCCAAGGGTGGTGGCAGGAACTCAGGAGGCACTCGGGGACTCAGCAGGGCCCGCCCCTGGGGCAAGGGGTCTGGCAGGCTCCGGGGCAAATGGACTACGGAAGCCGAGAGGGGCCCATCCGTGCCAAAACCCAAAACGCGCTGCGGCCTCCAGGGACACAGGGGACACAAGTGGCTGTGTGGCTTGCAGTGCCCGACCAGAGGGAGGGAGGTTGTCTGGCTGCTGAGGCGCAGCCGGTGTCAGCCCTTCGGGGAACTGCCCGTGGATGCTTCGGGAATGGGGGCTGCCAACTCAGAACCCCCGTTCCCTGTGGCTGCAGCCAGCCAGGGGGCTCCAGGGTCGGGCGCGCCCGCGGGCCTGGGGGGCTTCTTGCCTGTGTGCAGGGCTTCTACGCACAAGGTGGCACCTCATCCTGTCCCAAGGGTGGTGGCAGGAACCCAGGAGGCGCTCGGGGACTCAGCAGGGCCCGCCCCTGGGGCCAGGGGTCTGGCAGGCTCCGGGGCAAATGGACCATGGAAGCCGAGAGGGGCCCGTCCGCGCCAAAACCCAAAACGCGCTGCGGCCTCCAGGGACACAGGGGACACAAGTGGCTGTGTGGCTTGCAGTGCCCGACCAGAGGGAGGGAGGTTGTCTGGCTGCAGAGGCACAGCCGGTGTCAGCCCTTCGGGGAACTGCCCGTGGATGCTTCGGGAATGGGGGCTGCCAACTCAGAACCCCCGTTCCCTGTGGCTGCAGCCAGCCAGGGGGCTCCAGGGTCGGGCGCGCCCGCGGGCCTGGGGGGCTTCTTGCCTGTGTGCAGGGCTTCTACGCACAAGGTGGCACCACATCCCGGCCCAAGGGTGGTGGCAGGAACTCAGGAGGCACTCAGGGACTCAGCAGGGCTCGCCCCTGGGGCAAGGGGTCTGGCAGGCTCCGGGGCAAATGGACTACGGAAGCCGAGAGGGGCCCGTCCGCGCCAAAACCCAAAACGCGCTGCGGCCTCCAGGGACACAGGGGACACAAGTGGCTGTGTGGCTTGCAGTGCCCGACCAGAGGGAGGGAGGTTGTCTGGCTGCTGAGGCGCAGCCGGTGTCAGCCCTTCGGGGAACTGCCCGTGGATGCTTCGGGAATGGGGGCTGCCAACTCAGTACCCCCGTTCCCTGTGGCTGCAGCCAGCCAGGGGGCTCCAGGGTCGGGCGCGCCCGCGGGCCTGGGGGGCTTCTTGCCTGTGTGCAGGGCTTCTACGCACAAGGTGGCACCTCATCCCAGCCCAAGGGTGGTAGCAGGAACCCAGGAGGCGCTCGGGGACTCAGCAGGGCCTGCCCCTGGGGCCAGGGGTTTGGCAGGCTCCGGGGGCAAATGGACTACGGAATCCGAGAGGGGCCCGTCCGCGCCAAAACCCAAAACGCGCTGCGGCCTCCAGGGACACAGGGGACACAAGTGGCTGTGTGGCTTGCAGTGCCCGACCAGAGGGAGGGAGGTTGTCTGGCTGCAGAGGCACAGCCGGTGTCAGCCCTTCGGGGAACTGCCCGTGGATGCTTCGGGAATGGGGGCTGCCAACTCAGTACCCCCGTTCCCTGTGGCTGCAGCCAGCCAGGGGGCTCCAGGGTCGGGCGCGCCCGCGGGCCTGGGGGGCTTCTTGCCTGTGTGCAGGGCTTCTACGCACAAGGTGGCACCTCATCCCGGCCCAAGGGTGGTGGCAGGAACCCAGGAGGCGCTCGGGGACTCAGCAGGGCCCGCCCCTGGGGCCAGGGGTCTGGCAAGCTCTGGGGGCAAATGGACTACGGAAGCCGAGAGCGGCCCGTCCGCGCCAAAACCCAAAACGCGCTGCGGCCTCCAGGGACACAGGGGACACAAGTGGCTGTGTGGCTTGCAGTGCCCGACCAGAGGGAGGGAGGTTGTCTGGCTGCTGAGGCGCAGCCGGTGTCAGCCGTTCAGGGAATTGCCCGTGGATGCTTCGGGAATGGGGGCTGCCAACTCAGAACCCCCGTTCCCTGTGGCTGCAGCCAGCCAGGGGGCTCCAGGGTCGGGCGCGCCCGCGGGCCTAGGGGCTTCTTGCCTGTGTGCAGGGCTTCTACGCACAAGGTGGCACCACATCCCGGCCCAAGGGTGGTGGCAGGAACTCAGGAGGCACTCCGGGACTCAGCAGGGCCCGCCCCTGGGGCCAGGGGTCTGGCAGGCTCCGGGGCAAATGGACTACGGAAGCCGAGAGGGGCCCGTCCGCGCCAAAACCCAAAACGCGCTGCGGCCTCCAGGGACACAGGGGACACAAGTGGCTGTGTGGCTTGCAGTGCCCGACCAGAGGGAGGGAGGTTGTCTGGCTGCTGAGGCGCAGCCGGTGTCAGCCCTTCGGGGAACTGCCCGTGGATGCTTCGGGAATGGGGGCTGCCAACTCAGAACCCCCGTTCCCTGTGGCTGCAGCCAGCCAGGGGGCTCCAGGGTCGGGCGCGCCCGCGGGCCTAGGGGCTTCTTGCCTGTGTGCAGGGCTTCTACGCACAAGGTGGAACCACATCCCGGCCCAAGGGTGGTGGCAGGAACTCAGGAGGCGCTCGGGGACTCAGCAGGGCCCGCCCCTGGGGCAAGGGGTCTGGCAGGCTCCGGGGCAAATGGACTACGGAAGCCGAGAGGGGCCCGTCCGCGCCAAAACCCAAAACGCGCTGCGGCCTCCAGGGACACAGGGGACACAAGTGGCTGTGTGGCTTGCAGTGCCCGACCAGAGGGAGGGAGGTTGTCTGGCTGCTGAGGCGCAGCCGGTGTCAGCCCTTCGGGGAACTGCCCGTGGATGCTTCGGGAATGGGGGCTGCCAACTCAGAACCCCCGTTCCCTGTGGCTGCAGCCAGCCAGGGGGCTCCAGGGTCGGGCGCGCCCGCGGGCCTGGGGGGCTTCTTGCCTGTGTGCAGGGCTTCTACGCACAAGGTGGCACCACATCCCGGCCCAAGGGTGGTGGCAGGAACTCAGGAGGCACTCAGGGACTCAGCAGGGCCCGCCCCTGGGGCAAGGGGTCTGGCAGGCTCCGGGGCAAATGGACTACGGAAGCCGAGAGGGGCCCGTCCGCGCCAAAACCCAAAATGCGCTGCGGCCTCCAGGGACAAAGGGGACACAAGTGGCTGTGTGGCTTGCAGTGCCCGACCAGAGGGAGGGAGGTTGTCTGGCTGCTGAGGCGCAGCCGGTGTCAGCCCTTAGGGGAACTGCCCGTGGATGCTTCGGGAATGGGGGCTGCCAACTCAGAACCCCCGTTCCCTGTGGCTGCAGCCAGCCAGGGGGCTCCAGGGTCGGGCGCGCCCGCGGGCCTGGGGGGCTTCTTGCCTGTGTGCAGGGCTTCTACGCACAAGGTGGCACCTCATCCCGGCCCAAGGGTGGTGGCAGGAACCCAGGAGGCGCTCGGGGACTCAGCAGGGCCCGCCCCTGGGGCCAGGGGTCTGGCAGGCTCCGGGGCAAATGGACTACGGAAGCCGAGAGGGGCCCGTCCGCGCCAAAACCCAAAACGCGCTGCGGCCTCCAGGGACACAGGGGACACAAGTGGCTGTGTGGCTTGCAGTGCCCGACCAGAGGGAGGGAGGATGTCTGGCTGATGAGGCACAGCCGGTGTCAGCCCTTCGGGGAACTGCCCGTGGATGCTTCGGGAATGGGGGCTGCCAACTCAGAACCCCCGTTCCCTGTGGCTGCAGCCAGCCAGGGGGCTCCAGGGTCGGGCGCGCCCGCGGGCCTAGGGGCTTCTTGCCTGTGTGCAGGGCTTCTACGCACAAGGTGGCACCACATCCCGGCCCAAGGGTGGTGGCAGGAACTAGGGAGGCACTCAGGGACTCAGCAGGGCCTGCCCCTGGGGCAAGGGGTCTGGCAGGCTCTGGGGCAAATGGACTACGGAAGCCAAGAGGGGCCCGTCCGCGCCAAAACCCAAAATGCGCTGCGGCCTCCAGGGACACAGGGGACACAAGTGGCTGTGTGGCTTGCAGTGCCCGACCAGAGGGAGGGAGGTTGTCTGGCTGCTGAGGCGCAGCCGGTGTCAGCCCTTCGGGGAACTACCCGTGGATGCTTCGGGAATGGGGGCTGCCAACTCAGAACCCCCGTTCCCTGTGGCTGCAGCCAGCCAGGGGGCTCCAGGGTCGGGCGCGCCCGCGGGCCTAGGGGCTTCTTGCCTGTGTGCAGGGCTTCTACGCACAAGGTGGAACCACATCCCGGCCCAAGGGTGGTGGCAGGAACTCAGGAGGCGCTCGGGGACTCAGCAGGGCCCGCCCCTGGGGCAAGGGGTCTGGCAGGCTCCGGGGCAAATGGACTACGGAAGCCGAGAGGGGCCCGTCCGCGCCAAAACCCAAAACGCGCTGCGGCCTCCAGGGACACAGGGGACACAAGTGGCTGTGTGGCTTGCAGTGCCCGACCAGAGGGAGGGAGGTTGTCTGGCTGCTGAGGCGCAGCCGGTGTCAGCCCTTCGGGGAACTGCCCGTGGATGCTTCGGGAATGGGGGCTGCCAACTCAGAACCCCCGTTCCCTGTGGCTGCAGCCAGCCAGGGGGCTCCAGGGTCGGGCGCGCCCGCGGGCCTGGGGGGCTTCTTGCCTGTGTGCAGGGCTTCTACGCACAAGGTGGCACCACATCCCGGCCCAAGGGTGGTGGCAGGAACTCAGGAGGCACTCAGGGACTCAGCAGGGCCCGCCCCTGGGGCAAGGGGTCTGGCAGGCTCCGGGGCAAATGGACTACGGAAGCCGAGAGGGGCCCGTCCGCGCCAAAACCCAAAACGCGCTGCGGCCTCCAGGGACACAGGGGACACAAGTGGCTGTGTGGCTTGCAGTGCCCGACCAGAGGGAGGGAGGTTGTCTGGCTGCTGAGGCGCAGCCGGTGTCAGCCCTTCGGGGAACTGCCCGTGGATGCTTCGGAAATGGGGGCTGCCAACTCAGTACCCCCGTTCCCTGTGGCTGCAGCCAGCCAGGGGGCTCCAGGGTCGGGCGCGCCCGCGGGCCTGGGGGGCTTCTTGCCTGTGTGCAGGGCTTCTACGCACAAGGTGGCACCTCATCCCGGCCCAAGGGTGGTGGCAGGAACTCAGGAGGCGCTCGGGGACTCAGCAGGGCCCGCCTCTGGGGCCAGGGGTCTGGCAGGCTCCGGGGCAAATGGACTACGGAAGCCGAGAGGGGCCCGTCCGCGCCAAAACCCAATACGCGCTGCGGCCTCCAGGGACAAAGGGGACACAAGTGGCTGTGTGGCTTGCAGTGCCCGACCAGAGGGACGGAGGTTGTCTGGCTGCTGAGGCGCAGCCGGTGTCAGCCCTTCGGGGAACTGCCCGTGGATGCTTCGGGAATGGGGGCTGCCAACTCAGAACCCCCGTTCCCTGTGGCTGCAGCCAGCCAGGGGGCTCCAGGGTCGGGCGCGCCCGCGGGCCTGGGGGGCTTCTTGCCTGTGTGCAGGGCTTCTACGCACAAGGTGGCACCACATCCCGGCCTAAGGGTGGTGGCAGGAACTCAGGAGGCACTCAGGGACTCAGCAGGGCCCGCCCCTGGGGCAAGGGGTCTGGCAGGCTCCGGGGCAAATGGACTACGGAAGCCGAGAGGGGCCCGTCCGCGCCAAAACCCAAAACGCGCTGCGGCCTCCAGGGACACAGGGGACACAAGTGGCTGTGTGGCTTGCAGTGCCCGACCAGAGGGAGGGAGGTTGTCTGGCTGCTGAGGCGCAGCCGGTGTCAGCCCTTCGGGGAACTGCCCGTGGATGCTTCGGGAATGGGGGCTGCCAACTCAGAACCCCCGTTCCCTGTGGCTGCAGCCAGCCAGGGGGCTCCAGGGTCGGGCGCGCCCGCGGGCCTGGGGGGCTTCTTGCCTGTGTGCAGGGATTCTACGCACAAGGTGGCACCTCATCCCGGCCCAAGGGTGGTGGCAGGAACTCAGGAGGCGCTCGGGGACTCAGCAGGGCCCGCCTCTGGGGCCAGGGGTCTGGCAGGCTCCGGGGCAAATGGACTACGGAAGCCGAGAGGGGCCCGTCCGCGCCAAAACCCAAAACGCGCTGCGGCCTCCAGGGACACAGGGGACACAAGTGGCTGTGTGGCTTGCAGTGCCCGACCAGAGGGAGGGAGGTTGTCTGGCTGCTGAGGCGCAGCCGGTGTCAGCCCTTCGGGGAACTGCCCGTGGATGCTTCGGGAATGGGGGCTGCCAACTCAGAACCCCCGTTCCCTGTGGCTGCAGCCAGCCAGGGGGCTCCAGGGTCGGGCGCGCCAGCGGGCCTGGGGGACTTCTTGCCTGTGTGCAGGGCTTCTACGCACAAGGTGGCACCACATCCCGGCCCAAGGGTGGTGGCAGGAACTCAGGAGGCACTCAGGGACTCAGCAGGGCCCGCCCCTGGGGCAAGGGGTCTGGAAGGCTCCGGGGCAAATGGACTACGGAAGCCGAGAGGGGCCCGTCCGCGCCAAAACCCAAAACGCGCTGCGGCCTCCAGGGAAACAGGGGACACAAGTGGCTGTGTGGCTTGCAGTGCCCGACCAGAGGGAGGGAGGTTGTCTGGCTGCTGAGGCGCAGCCGGTGTCAGCCCTTCGGGGAACTGCCCGTGGATGCTTCGGGAATGGGGGCTGCCAACTCAGAACCCCCGTTCCCTGTGGCTGCAGCCAGCCAGGGGGCTCCAGGGTCGGGCGCGCCCGCGGGCCTGGGGGGCTTCTTGCCTGTGTGCAGGGCTTCTACGCACAAGGTGGCACCTCATCCCAGCCCAAGGGTGGTGGCAGGAACCCATGAGGCGCTCGGGGACTCAGCAGGGCCTGCCCCTGGGGCAAGGGGTTTGGCAGGCTCCGGGGGCAAATGGACTACGGAAGCCCAGAGGGGCCTGTCCGCGCCAAAACCCAAAACGCGCTGCGGCCTCCAGGGACACAGGGGACACAAGTGGCTGTGTGGCTTGCAGTGCCCGACCAGAGGGAGGGAGGTTGTCTGGCTGCAGAGGCGCAGCCGGTGTCAGCCCTTCGGGGAACTGCCCGTGGATGCTTCGGGAATGGGGGCTGCCAACTCAGAACCCCCGTTCCCTGTGGCTGCAGCCAGCCAGGGGGCTCCAGGGTCGGGCGCGCCCGCGGGCCTGGGGGGCTTCTTGCCTGTGTGCAGGGCTTCTACGCACAAGGTGGCACCTCATCCCGGCCCAAGGGTGGTGGCAGGAACCCAGGAGGCGCTCGGGGACTCAGCAGGGCCCGCCCCTGGGGCCAGGGGTCTGGCAAGCTCCGGGGGCAAATGGACTACGGAAGCCGAGAGGGGCCCGTCCGCGCCAAAACCCAAAACGCGCTGCGGCCTCCAGGGACACAGGGGACACAAGTGGCTGTGTGGCTTGCAGTGCCCGACCAGAGGGAGGGAGGTTGTCTGGCTGCTGAGGCGCAGCCGGTGTCAGCCCTTCGGGGAACTGCCCGTGGATGCTTCGGGAATGGGGGCTGCCAACTCAGAACCCCCGTTCCCTGTGGCTGCAGCCAGCCAGGGGGCTCCAGAGACGGGCACGCCAGCGGGCCTAGGGGCTTCTTGCCTGTGTGCAGGGCTTCTACGCACAAGGTGGCACCTCATCCCGGCCCAAGGGTGGTGGCAGGAACTCAGGAGGCACTCGGGGACTCAGCAGGGCCCGCCCCTGGGGCAAGGGGTCTGGCAGGCTCCGGGGCAAATGGACTACGGAAGCCGAGAGGGGCCCGTCCGCGCCAAAACCCAAAACGCGCTGCGGCCTCCAGGGACACAGGGGACACAAGTGGCTGTGTGGCTTGCAGTGCCCGACCAGAGGGAGGGAGGTTGTCTGGCTGCTGAGGCGCAGCCGGTGTCAGCCCTTCGGGGAACTGCCCGTGGATGCTTCGGGAATGGGGGCTGCCAACTCAGAACCCCCGTTCCCTGTGGCTGCAGCCAGCCAGGGGGCTCCAGGGTCGGGCGCGCCCGCGGGCCTGGGGGGCTTCTTGCCTGTGTGCAGGGCTTCTACGCACAAGGTGGCACCTCATCCCAGCCCAAGGGTGGTGGCAGGAACCCATGAGGCGCTCGGCGACTCAGCAGGGCCTGCCCCTGGGGCAAGGGGTTTGGCAGGCTCCGGGGGCAAATGGACTACGGAAGCCCAGAGGGGCCTGTCCGCGCCAAAACCCAAAACGCGCTGCGGCCTCCAGGGACACAGGGGACACAAGTGGCTGTGTGGCTTGCAGTGCCCGACCAGAGGGAGGGAGGTTGTCTGGCTGCAGAGGCGCAGCCGGTGTCAGCCCTTCGGGGAACTGCCCGTGGATGCTTCGGGAATGGGGGCTGCCAACTCAGAACCCCCGTTCCCTGTGGCTGCAGCCAGCCAGGGGGCTCCAGGGTCGGGCGCGCCCGCGGGCCTGGGGGGCTTCTTGCCTGTGTGCAGGGCTTCTACGCACAAGGTGGCACCTCATCCCGGCCCAAGGGTGGTGGCAGGAACTCAGGAGGCGCTCGGGGACTCAGCAGGGCCCGCCTCTGGGGCCAGGGGTCTGGCAGGCTCCGGGGCAAATGGACTACGGAAGCCGAGAGGGGCCCGTCCGCGCCAAAACCCAATACGCGCTGCGGCCTCCAGGGACAAAGGGGACACAAGTGGCTGTGTGGCTTGCAGTGCCCGACCAGAGGGACGGAGGTTGTCTGGCTGCTGAGGCGCAGCCGGTGTCAGCCCTTCGGGGAACTGCCCGTGGATGCTTCGGGAATGGGGGCTGCCAACTCAGAACCCCCGTTCCCTGTGGCTGCAGCCAGCCAGGGGGCTCCAGGGTCGGGCGCGCCCGCGGGCCTGGGGGGCTTCTTGCCTGTGTGCAGGGCTTCTACGCACAAGGTGGCACCACATCCCGGCCTAAGGGTGGTGGCAGGAACTCAGGAGGCACTCAGGGACTCAGCAGGGCCCGCCCCTGGGGCAAGGGGTCTGGCAGGCTCCGGGGCAAATGGACTACGGAAGCCGAGAGGGGCCCGTCCGCGCCAAAACCCAAAACGCGCTGCGGCCTCCAGGGACACAGGGGACACAAGTGGCTGTGTGGCTTGCAGTGCCCGACCAGAGGGAGGGAGGTTGTCTGGCTGCTGAGGCGCAGCCGGTGTCAGCCCTTCGGGGAACTGCCCGTGGATGCTTCGGGAATGGGGGCTGCCAACTCAGAACCCCCGTTCCCTGTGGCTGCAGCCAGCCAGGGGGCTCCAGGGTCGGGCGCGCCCGCGGGCCTGGGGGGCTTCTTGCCTGTGTGCAGGGATTCTACGCACAAGGTGGCACCTCATCCCGGCCCAAGGGTGGTGGCAGGAACTCAGGAGGCGCTCGGGGACTCAGCAGGGTCCGCCTCTGGGGCCAGGGGTCTGGCAGGCTCCGGGGCAAATGGACTACGGAAGCCGAGAGGGGCCCGTCCGCGCCAAAACCCAAAACGCGCTGCGGCCTCCAGGGACACAGGGGACACAAGTGGCTGTGTGGCTTGCAGTGCCCGACCAGAGGGAGGGAGGTTGTCTGGCTGCTGAGGCGCAGCCGGTGTCAGCCCTTCGGGGAACTGCCCGTGGATGCTTCGGGAATGGGGGCTGCCAACTCAGAACCCCCGTTCCCTGTGGCTGCAGCCAGCCAGGGGGCTCCAGGGTCGGGCGCGCCAGCGGGCCTGGGGGACTTCTTGCCTGTGTGCAGGGCTTCTACGCACAAGGTGGCACCACATCCCGGCCCAAGGGTGGTGGCAGGAACTCAGGAGGCACTCAGGGACTCAGCAGGGCCCGCCCCTGGGGCAAGGGGTCTGGAAGGCTCCGGGGCAAATGGACTACGGAAGCCGAGAGGGGCCCGTCCGCGCCAAAACCCAAAACGCGCTGCGGCCTCCAGGGACACAGGGGACACAAGTGGCTGTGTGGCTTGCAGTGCCCGACCAGAGGGAGGGAGGTTGTCTGGCTGCTGAGGCGCAGCCGGTGTCAGCCCTTCGGGGAACTGCCCGTGGATGCTTCGGGAATGGGGGCTGCCAACTCAGAACCCCCGTTCCCTGTGGCTGCAGCCAGCCAGGGGGCTCCAGGGTCGGGCGCGCCCGCGGGCCTGGGGGGCTTCTTGCCTGTGTGCAGGGCTTCTACGCACAAGGTGGCACCTCATCCCAGCCCAAGGGTGGTGGCAGGAACCCATGAGGCGCTCGGGGACTCAGCAGGGCCTGCCCCTGGGGCAAGGGGTTTGGCAGGCTCCGGGGGCAAATGGACTACGGAAGCCCAGAGGGGCCTGTCCGCGCCAAAACCCAAAACGCGCTGCGGCCTCCAGGGACACAGGGGACACAAGTGGCTGTGTGGCTTGCAGTGCCCGACCAGAGGGAGGGAGGTTGTCTGGCTGCAGAGGCGCAGCCGGTGTCAGCCCTTCGGGGAACTGCCCGTGGATGCTTCGGGAATGGGGGCTGCCAACTCAGAACCCCCGTTCCCTGTGGCTGCAGCCAGCCAGGGGGCTCCAGGGTCGGGCGCGCCCGCGGGCCTGGGGGGCTTCTTGCCTGTGTGCAGGGCTTCTACGCACAAGGTGGCACCTCATCCCGGCCCAAGGGTGGTGGCAGGAACCCAGGAGGCGCTCGGGGACTCAGCAGGGCCCGCCCCTGGGGCCAGGGGTCTGGCAAGCTCCGGGGGCAAATGGACTACGGAAGCCGAGAGGGGCCCGTCCGCGCCAAAACCCAAAACGCGCTGCGGCCTCCAGGGACACAGGGGACACAAGTGGCTGTGTGGCTTGCAGTGCCCGACCAGAGGGAGGGAGGTTGTCTGGCTGCTGAGGCGCAGCCGGTGTCAGCCCTTCGGGGAACTGCCCGTGGATGCTTCGGGAATGGGGGCTGCCAACTCAGAACCCCCGTTCCCTGTGGCTGCAGCCAGCCAGGGGGCTCCAGAGACGGGCACGCCAGCGGGCCTAGGGGCTTCTTGCCTGTGTGCAGGGCTTCTACGCACAAGGTGGCACCTCATCCCGGCCCAAGGGTGGTGGCAGGAACTCAGGAGGCACTCGGGGACTCAGCAGGGCCCGCCCCTGGGGCAAGGGGTCTGGCAGGCTCCGGGGCAAATGGACTACGGAAGCCGAGAGGGGCCCGTCCGCGCCAAAACCCAAAACGCGCTGCGGCCTCCAGGGACACAGGGGACACAAGTGGCTGTGTGGCTTGCAGTGCCCGACCAGAGGGAGGGAGGTTGTCTGGCTGCTGAGGCGCAGCCGGTGTCAGCCCTTCGGGGAACTGCCCGTGGATGCTTCGGGAATGGGGGCTGCCAACTCAGAACCCCCGTTCCCTGTGGCTGCAGCCAGCCAGGGGGCTCCAGGGTCGGGCGCGCCCGCGGGCCTGGGGGGCTTCTTGCCTGTGTGCAGGGCTTCTACGCACAAGGTGGCACCACATCCCGGCCTAAGGGTGGTGGCAGGAACTCAGGAGGCACTCAGGGACTCAGCAGGGCCCGCCCCTGGGGCAAGGGGTCTGGCAGGCTCCGGGGCAAATGGACTACGGAAGCCGAGAGGGGCCCGTCCGCGCCAAAACCCAAAACGCGCTGCGGCCTCCAGGGACACAGGGGACACAAGTGGCTGTGTGGCTTGCAGTGCCCGACCAGAGGGAGGGAGGTTGTCTGGCTGCTGAGGCGCAGCCGGTGTCAGCCCTTCGGGGAACTGCCCGTGGATGCTTCGGGAATGGGGGCTGCCAACTCAGAACCCCCGTTCCCTGTGGCTGCAGCCAGCCAGGGGGCTCCAGGGTCGGGCGCGCCCGCGGGCCTGGGGGGCTTCTTGCCTGTGTGCAGGGCTTCTACGCACAAGGTGGCACCTCATCCCGGCCCAAGGGTGGTGGCAGGAACTCAGGAGGCGCTCGGGGACTCAGCAGGGCCCGCCTCTGGGGCAAGGGGTCTGGCAGGCTCCGGGGCAAATGGACTACGGAAGCCGAGAGGGGCCCGTCCGCGCCAAAACCCAAAACGCGCTGCGGCCTCCAGGGACACAGGGGACACAAGTGGCTGTGTGGCTTGCAGTGCCCGACCAGAGGGAGGGAGGTTGTCTGGCTGCTGAGGCGCAGCCGGTGTCAGCCCTTCGGGGAACTGCCCGTGGATGCTTCGGGAATGGGGGCTGCCAACTCAGAACCCCCGTTCCCTGTGGCTGCAGCCAGCCAGGGGGCTCCAGGGTCGGGCGCGCCCGCGGGCCTGGGGGGCTTCTTGCCTGTGTGCAGGGCTTCTACGCACAAGGTGGCACCACATCCCGGCCCAAGGGTGGTGGCAGGAACTCAGGAGGCACTCAGGGACTCAGCAGGGCCCGCCCCTGGGGCAAGGGGTCTGGCAGGCTCCGGGGCAAATGGACTACGGAAGCCGAGAGGGGCCCGTCCGCGCCAAAACCCAAAACGCGCTGCGGCCTCCAGGGACACAGGGGACACAAGTGGCTGTGTGGCTTGCAGTGCCCGACCAGAGGGAGGGAGGTTGTCTGGCTGCTGAGGCGCAGCCGGTGTCAGCCCTTCGGGGAACTGCCCGTGGATGCTTCGGGAATGGGGGCTGCCAACTCAGAACCCCCGTTCCCTGTGGCTGCAGCCAGCCAGGGGGCTCCAGGGTCGGGCGCGCCCGCGGGCCTGGGGGGCTTCTTGCCTGTGTGCAGGGCTTCTACGCACAAGGTGGCACCTCATCCCGGCCCAAGGGTGGTGGCAGGAACTCAGGAGGCGCTCGGGGACTCAGCAGGGCCCGCCTCTGGGGCCAGGGGTCTGGCAGGCTCCGGGGCAAATGGACTACGGAAGCCGAGAGGGGCCCGTCCGCGCCAAAACCCAAAACACGCTGCGGCCTCCAGGGACACAGGGGACACAAGTGGCTGTGTGGCTTGCAGTGCCCGACCAGAGGGAGGGAGGTTGTCTGGCTGCTGAGGCGCAGCCGGTGTCAGCCCTTCGGGGAACTGCCCGTGGATGCTTCGGGAATGGGGGCTGCCAACTCAGAACCCCCGTTCCCTGTGGCTGCAGCCAGCCAGGGGGCTCCAGGGTCGGGCGCGCCCGCGGGCCTGGGGGGCTTCTTGCCTGTGTGCAGGGCTTCTACGCACAAGGTGGCACCACATCCCGGCCCAAGGGTGGTGGCAGGAACTCAGGAGGCACTCAGGGACTCAGCAGGGCCCGCCCCTGGGGCAAGGGGTCTGGCAGGCTCCGGGGCAAATGGACTACGGAAGCCGAGAGGGGCCCGTCCGCGCCAAAACCCAAAACGCGCTTCGGCCTCCAGGGACACAGGGGACACAAGTGGCTGTGTGGCTTGCAGTGCCCGACCAGAGGGAGGGAGGTTGTCTGGCTGCTGAGGCGCAGCCGGTGTCAGTCCTTCGGGGAACTGCCCGTGGATGCTTCGGGAATGGGGGCTGCCAACTCAGAACCCCCGTTCCCTGTGGCTGCAGCCAGCCAGGGGGCTCCAGGGTCGGGCGTGCCCGTGGGCCTAGGGGCTTCTTGCCTGTGTGCAGGGCTTCTACGCACAAGGTGGCACCACATCCCGGCCCAAGAGTGGTGGCAGGAACTCAGGAGGCACTCGGGGACTCAGCAGGGCCCGCCCCTGGGGCAAGGGGTCTGGCAGGCTCCGGGGCAAATGGACTACGGAAGCCGAGAGGGGCCCATCCGCGCCAAAACCCAAAACGCGCTGCGGCCTCCAGGGACACAGGGGACACAAGTGGCTGTGTGGCTTGCAGTGCCCGACCAGAGGGAGGGAGGTTGTCTGGCTGCTGAGGCGCAGCCGGTGTCAGCCCTTCGGGGAACTGCCCGTGGATGCTTCGGGAATGGGGGCTGCCAACTCAGAACCCCCGTTCCCTGTGGCTGCAGCCAGCCAGGGGGCTCCAGGGTCGGGCGCGCCCGCGGGCCTGGGGGGCTTCTTGCCTGTGTGCAGGGCTTCTACGCACAAGGTGGCACCACATCCCGGCCCAAGGGTGGTGGCAGAAACCCAGGAGGCACTCAGGGACTCAGCAGGGCCCGCCTCTGGGGCCAGGGGATGGCAGGCTCCGGGGCAAATGGACTACGGAAGCCGAGAGGGGCCCGTCCGCGCCAAAACCCAAAACGCGCTGCGGCCTCCAGGGACACAGGGGACACAAGTGGCTGTGTGGCTTGCAGTGCCCGACCAGAGTGAGGGAGGTTGTCTGGCTGCTGAGGCGCAGCCGGTGTCAGCCCTTCGGGGAACTGCCCGTGGATGCTTCGGGAATGGGGGCTGCCAACTCAGAACCCCCGTTCCCTGTGGCTGCAGCCAGCCAGGGGGCTCCAGGGTCGGGCGCGCCCGCGGGCCTGGGGGGCTTCTTGCCTGTGTGCAGGGCTTCTACGCACAAGGTGGCACCACATCCCGGCCCAAGGGTGGTGGCAGGAACTCAGGAGGCACTCGGGGACTCAGCAGGGCCCGCCCCTGGGGCCAGGGGTCTGGCAGGCTCCGGGGCAAATGGACTACGGAAGCCGAGAGGGGCCCGTCCGCGCCAAAACCCAAAACGCGCTGCGGCCTCCAGGGACACAGGGGACACAAGTGGCTGTGTGGCTTGCAGTGCCCGACCAGAGGGAGGGAGGTTGTCTGGCTGCTGAGGCGCAGCCGGTGTCACCCCTTCGGGGAACTGCCCGTGGATGCTTCGGGAATGGGGGCTGCCAACTCAGAACCCCCGTTCCCTGTGGCTGCAGCCAGCCAGGGGGCTCCAGGGTCGGGCGCGCCCGCGGGCCTGGGGGGCTTCTTGCCTGTGTGCAGGGCTTCTACGCACAAGGTGGCACCTCATCCCGGCCCAAGGGTGGTGGCAGGAACCCAGGAGGCGCTCGGGGACTCAGCAGGGCCCGCCCCTGGGGCCAGGGGTCTGGCAGGCTCCGGGGCAAATGGACTACGGAAGCCGAGAGGGGCCCGTCCGCGCCAAAACCCAAAATGCGCTGCGGCCTCCAGGGACACAGGGGACACAAGTGGCTGTGTGGCTTGCAGTGCCCGACCAGAGGGAGGGAGGTTGTCTGGCTGCTGAGGCGCAGCTGGTGTCAGCCCTTCGGGGAACTGCCCGTGGATGCTTCGGGAATGGGGGCTGCCAACTCAGAACCCCCGTTCCCTGTGGCTGCAGCCAGCCAGGGGGCTCCAGGGTCGGGCGCGCCCGCGGGCCTGGGTGGCTTCTTGCCTGTGTGCAGGGCTTCTACGCACAAGGTGGCACCTCATCCCGTCCCAAGGGTGGTGGCAGGAACCCAGGAGGCACTCGGGAACTCAGCAGGGCCCGCCCCTGGGGCCAGGGGTCTGGCAGGCTCCGGGGCAAATGGACTACGGAAGCCGAGAGGGGCCCGTCCGCGCCAAAACCCAAAACGCGCTGCGGCCTCCAGGGACACAGGGGACACAAGTGGCTGTGTGGCTTGCAGTGCCCGACCAGAGGGAGGGAGGTTGTCTGGTTGCAGAGGCACAGCCGGTGTCAGCCCTTCGGGGAACTGCCCGTGGATGCTTCGGGAATGGGGGCTGCCAACTAAGAACCCCTGTTCCCTGTGGCTGCAGCCAGCCAGGCGGCTCCAGGGTCGGGCGCACCCGCGGGCCTGGGGGGCTTCTTGCCTGTGTGCAGGGCTTCTACACACAAGGTGGCACCTCATCCCGGCCCTAGGGTGGTGGCAGGAACCCAGGAGGCGCTCGGGGACTCAGCAGGGCCCGCCCCTGGGGCCAGGGGTCTGGTAGGCTCCGGGGGCAAATGGACTACGGAAGCCGAGAGGGGCCCGTCCGCGCCAAAACCCAAAACGCGCTGCGGCCTCCAGGGACACAGGGGACACAAGTGGCTGTGTGGCTTGCAGTGCCCGACCAGAGGGAGGGAGGTTGTCTGGCTGCTGAGGCGCAGCCGGTGTCAGCCCTTCGGGGAACTGCCCGTGGATGCTTCGGGAATGGGGGCTGCCAACTCAGAACCCCCGTTCCCTGTGGCTGCAGCCAGCCAGGGGGCTCCAGGGTCGGGCGCGCCCGCGGGCCTAGGGGCTTCTTGCCTGTGTGCAGGGCTTCTACGCACAAGGTGGAACCACATCCCGGCCCAAGGGTGGTGGCAGGAACACAGGAGGCGCTCGGGGACTCAGCAGGGCCCGCCCCTGGGGCAAGGGGTCTGGCAGGCTTCGGGGCAAATGGACTACGGAAGCCGAGAGGGGCCCGTCCGCGCCAAAACCCAAAACGCGCTGCGGCCTCCAGGGACACAGGGGACACAAGTGGCTGTGTGGCTTGCAGTGCCCGACCAGAGGGAGGGAGGTTGTCTGGCTGCTGAGGCGCAGCCGGTGTCAGCCCTTCGGGGAACTGCCCGTGGATGCTTCGGGAATGGGGGCTGCCAACTCAGAACCCCCGTTCCCTGTGGCTGCAGCCAGCCAGGGGGCTCCAGGGTCGGGCGCGCCCGCGGGCCTGGGGGGCTTCTTGCCTGTGTGCAGGGCTTCTACGCACAAGGTGGCACCTCATCCCGGCCCAAGGGTGGTGGCAGGAACTCAGGAGGCGCTCGGGGACTCAGCAGGGCCCGCCTCTGGGGCCAGGGGTCTGGCAGGCTCCGGGGCAAATGGACTACGGAAGCCGAGAGGGGCCCGTCCGCGCCAAAACCCAAAACACGCTGCGGCCTCCAGGGACACAGGGACACAAGTGGCTGTGTGGCTTGCAGTGCCCGACCAGAGGGAGGGAGGTTGTCTGGCTGCTGAGGCGCAGCCGGTGTCAGCCCTTCGGGGAACTGCCCGTGGATGCTTCGGGAATGGGGGCTGCCAACTCAGAACCCCCGTTCCCTGTGGCTGCAGCCAGCCAGGGGGCTCCAGGGTCGGGCGCGCCCGCGGGCCTGGGGGGCTTCTTGCCTGTGTGCAGGGCTTCTACGCACAAGGTGGCACCACATCCCGGCCCAAGGGTGGTGGCAGGAACTCAGGAGGCACTCAGGGACTCAGCAGGGCCCGCCCCTGGGGCAAGGGGTCTGGCAGGCTCCGGGGCAAATGGACTACGGAAGCCGAGAGTGGCCCGTCCGCGCCAAAACCCAAAACGCGCTGCGGCCTCCAGGGACACAGGGGACACAAGTGGCTGTGTGGCTTGCAGTGCCCGACCAGAGGGAGGGAGGTTGTCTGGCTGCTGAGGCGCAGCCGGTGTCAGCCCTTCGGGGAACTGCCCGTGGATGCTTCGGGAATGGGGGCTGCCAACTCAGAACCCCCGTTCCCTGTGGCTGCAGCCAGCCAGGGGGCTCCAGGGTCGGGCGCGCCCGCGGGCCTGGGGGGCTTCTTGCCTGTGTGCAGGGCTTCTACGCACAAGGTGGCACCTCATCCCGGCCCAAGGGTGGTGGCAGGAACTCAGGAGGCGCTCGGGGACTCAGCAGGGCCCGCCTCTGGGGCCAGGGGTCTGGCAGGCTCCGGGGCAAATGGACTACGGAAGCCGAGAGGGGCCCGTCCGCGCCAAAACCCAAAACACGCTGCGGCCTCCAGGGACACAGGGGACACAAGTGGCTGTGTGGCTTGCAGTGCCAGACCAGAGGGAGGGAGGTTGTCTGGCTGCTGAGGCGCAGCCGGTGTCAGCCCTTCGGGGAACTGCCCGTGGATGCTTCGGGAATGGGGGCTGCCAACTCAGAACCCCCGTTCCCTGTGGCTGCAGCCAGCCAGGGGGCTCCAGGGTCGGGCGCGCCCGCGGGCCTGGGGGGCTTCTTGCCTGTGTGCAGGGCTTCTACGCACAAGGTGGCACCACATCCCGGCCCAAGGGTGGTGGCAGGAACTCAGGAGGCACTCAGGGACTCAGCAGGGCCTGCCCCTGGGGCAAGGGGTCTGGCAGGCTCCGGGGCAAATGGACTACGGAAGCCGAGAGGGGCCCATCCGCGCCAAAACCCAAAACGCGCTGCGGCCTCCAGGGACACAGGGGACACAAGTGGCTGTGTGGCTTGCAGTGCCCGACCAGAGGGAGGGAGGTTGTCTGGCTGCTGAGGCGCAGCCGGTGTCAGCCCTTCGGGGAACTGCCCGTGGATGCTTCGGGAATGGGGGCTGCCAACTCAGAACCCCCGTTCCCTGTGGCTGCAGCCAGCCAGGGGGCTCCAGGGTCGGGCGCGCCCGCGGGCCTGGGGGGCTTCTTGCCTGTGTGCAGGGCTTCTACGCACAAGGTGGCACCACATCCCGGCCCAAGGGTGGTGGCAGAAACCCAGGAGGCACTCAGGGACTCAGCAGGGCCCGCCTCTGGGGCCAGGGGTCTGGCAGGCTCCGGGGCAAATGGACTACGGAAGCCGAGAGGGGCCCGTCCGCGCCAAAACCCAAAACGCGCTGCGGCCTCCAGGGACACAGGGGACACAAGTGGCTGTGTGGCTTGCAGTGCCCGACCAGAGGGAGGGAGGTTGTCTGGCTGCTGAGGCGCAGCCGGTGTCAGCCCTTCGGGGAACTGCCCGTGGATGCTTCGGGAATGGGGGCTGCCAACTCAGAACCCCCGTTCCCTGTGGCTGCAGCCAGCCAGGGGGCTCCAGGGTCGGGCGCGCCCGCGGGCCTGGGGGGCTTCTTGCCTGTGTGCAGGGCTTCTACGCACAAGGTGGCACCACATCCCGGCCCAAGGGTGGTGGCAGGAACTCAGGAGGCACTCGGGGACTCAGCAGGGCCCGCCCCTGGGGCCAGGGGTCTGGCAGGCTCCGGGGCAAATGGACTACGGAAGCCGAGAGGGGCCCGTCCGCGCCAAAACCCAAAACGCGCTGCGGCCTCCAGGGACACAGGGGACACAAGTGGCTGTGTGGCTTGCAGTGCCCGACCAGAGGGAGGGAGGTTGTCTGGCTGCTGAGGCGCAGCCGGTGTCAGCCCTTCGGGGAACTGCCCGTGGATGCTTCGGGAATGGGGGCTGCCAACTCAGAACCCCCGTTCCCTGTGGCTGCAGCCAGCCAGGGGGCTCCAGGGTCGGGCGCGCCCGCGGGCCTGGGGGGCTTCTTGCCTGTGTGCAGGGCTTCTACGCACAAGGTGGCACCTCATCCCGGCCCAAGGGTGGTGGCAGGAACCCAGGAGGCGCTCGGGGACTCAGCAGGGCCCGCCCCTGGGGCAAGGGGTCTGGCAGGCTCCGGGGCAAATGGACTACGGAAGCCGAGAGGGGCCCGTCCGCGCCAAAACCCAAAACGCACTGCGGCCTCCAGGGACACAGGGGACACAAGTGGCTGTGTGGCTTGCAGTGCCCGACCAGAGGGAGGGAGGTTGTCTGGCTGCAGAGGCACAGCCGGTGTCAGCCCTTCGGGGAACTGCCCGTGGATGCTTCGGGAATGGGGGCTGCCAACTAAGAACCCCTGTTCCCTGTGGCTGCAGCCAGCCAGGCGGCTCCAGGGTCGGGCGCACCCGCGGGCCTGGGGGGCTTCTTGCCTGTGTGCAGGGCTTCTACACACAAGGTGGCACCTCATCCCGGCCCTAGGGTGGTGGCAGGAACCCAGGAGGCGCTCGGGGACTCAGCAGGGCCCGCCCCTGGGGCCAGGGGTCTGGTAGGCTCCGGGGGCAAATGGACTACGGAAGCCGAGAGGGGCCCGTCCGCGCCAAAACCCAAAACGCGCTGCGGCCTCCAGGGACACAGGGGACACAAGTGGCTGTGTGGCTTGCAGTGCCCGACCAGAGGGAGGGAGGTTGTCTGGCTGCTGAGGCGCAGCCGGTGTCAGCCCTTCGGGGAACTGCCCGTGGATGCTTCGGGAATGGGGGCTGCCAACTCAGAACCCCCGTTCCCTGTGGCTGCAGCCAGCCAGGGGGCTCCAGGGTCGGGCGCGCCCGCGGGCCTGGGGGGCTTCTTGCCTGTGTGCAGGGCTTCTATGCACAAGGTGGAACCACATCCCGGCCCAAGGGTGGTGGCAGGAACACAGGAGGCGCTCGGGGACTCAGCAGGGCCCGCCCCTGGGGCAAGGGGTCTGGCAGGCTTCGGGGCAAATGGACTACGGAAGCCGAGAGGGGCCCGTCCGCGCCAAAACCCAAAACGCGCTGCGGCCTCCAGGGACACAGGGGACACAAGTGGCTGTGTGGCTTGCAGTGCCCGACCAGAGGGAGGGAGGTTGTCTGGCTGCTGAGGCGCAGCCGGTGTCAGCCCTTCGGGGAACTGCCCGTGGATGCTTCGGGAATGGGGGCTGCCAACTCAGAACCCCCGTTCCCTGTGGCTGCAGCCAGCCAGGGGGCTCCAGGGTCGGGCGCGCCCGCGGGCCTGGGGGGCTTCTTGCCTGTGTGCAGGGCTTCTACGCACAAGGTGGCACCTCATCCCGTCCCAAGGGTGGTGGCAGGAACCCAGGAGGCGCTCGGGGACTCAGCAGGGCCCGCCCCTGGGGCCAGGGGTCTGGCAGGCTCCGGGGCAAATGGACCATGGAAGCCGAGAGGGGCCCGTCCGCGCCAAAACCCAAAACGCGCTGCGGCCTCCAGGGACACAGGGGACACAAGTGGCTGTGTGGCTTGCAGTGCCCGACCAGAGGGAGGGAGGTTGTCTGGCTGCAGAGGCACAGCCGGTGTCAGCCCTTCGGGGAACTGCCCGTGGATGCTTCGGGAATGGGGGCTGCCAACTCAGAACCCCCATTCCCTGTGGCTGCAGCCAGCCAGGGGGCTCCAGGGTCGGGCGCGCCCGCGGGCCTGGGGGGCTTCTTGCCTGTGTGCAGGGCTTCTACGCACAAGGTGGCACCACATCCCGGCCCAAGGGTGGTGGCAGGAACTCAGGAGGCACTCAGGGACTCAGCAGGGCTCGCCCCTGGGGCAAGGGGTCTGGCAGGCTCCGGGGCAAATGGACTACGGAAGCCGAGAGGGGCCCGTCCGCGCCAAAACCCAAAACGCGCTGCGGCCTCCAGGGACACAGGGGACACAAGTGGCTGTGTGGCTTGCAGTGCCCGACCAGAGGGAGGGAGGTTGTCTGGCTGCTGAGGCGCAGCCGGTGTCAGCCCTTCGGGGAACTGCCCGTGGATGCTTCGGGAATGGGGGCTGCCAACTCAGTACCCCCGTTCCCTGTGGCTGCAGCCAGCCAGGGGGCTCCAGGGTCGGGCGCGCCCGCGGGCCTGGGGGGCTTCTTGCCTGTGTGCAGGGCTTCTACGCACAAGGTGGCACCTCATCCCAGCCCAAGGGTGGTAGCAGGAACCCAGGAGGCGCTCGGGGACTCAGCAGGGCCTGCCCCTGGGGCCAGGGGTTTGGCAGGCTCCGGGGGCAAATGGACTACGGAATCCGAGAGGGGCCCGTCCGCGCCAAAACCCAAAACGCGCTGCGGCCTCCAGGGACACAGGGGACACAAGTGGCTGTGTGGCTTGCAGTGCCCGACCAGATGGAGGGAGGTTGTCTGGCTGCAGAGGCACAGCCGGTGTCAGCCCTTCGGGGAACTGCCCGTGGATGCTTCGGGAATGGGGGCTGCCAACTCAGTACCCCCGTTCCCTGTGGCTGCAGCCAGCCAGGGGGCTCCAGGGTCGGGCGCGCCCGCGGGCCTGGGGGGCTTCTTGCCTGTGTGCAGGGCTTCTACGCACAAGGTGGCACCTCATCCCGGCCCAAGGGTGGTGGCAGGAACCCAGGAGGCGCTCGGGGACTCAGCAGGGCCCGCCCCTGGGGCCAGGGGTCTGGCAAGCTCTGGGGGCAAATGGACTACGGAAGCCGAGAGGGGCCCGTCCGCGCCAAAACCCAAAACGCGCTGCGGCCTCCAGGGACACAGGGGACACAAGTGGCTGTGTGGCTTGCAGTGCCCGACCAGAGGGAGGGAGGTTGTCTGGCTGCTGAGGCGCAGCCGGTGTCAGCCGTTCAGGGAATTGCCCGTGGATGCTTCGGGAATGGGGGCTGCCAACTCAGAACCCCCGTTCCCTGTGGCTGCAGCCAGCCAGGGGGCTCCAGGGTCGGGCGCGCCCGCGGGCCTAGGGGCTTCTTGCCTGTGTGCAGGGCTTCTACGCACAAGTTGGCACCACATCCCGGCCCAAGGGTGGTGGCAGGAACTCAGGAGGCACTCCGGGACTCAGCAGGGCCCGCCCCTGGGGCCAGGGGTCTGGCAGGCTCCGGGGCAAATGGACTACGGAAGCCGAGAGGGGCCCGTCCGCGCCAAAACCCAAAACGCGCTGCGGCCTCCAGGGACACAGGGGACACAAGTGGCTGTGTGGCTTGCAGTGCCCGACCAGAGGGAGGGAGGTTGTCTGGCTGCTGAGGCGCAGCCGGTGTCAGCCCTTCGGGGAACTGCCCGTGGATGCTTCGGGAATGGGGGCTGCCAACTCAGAACCCCCGTTCCCTGTGGCTGCAGCCAGCCAGGGGGCTCCAGGGTCGGGCGCGCCGGCGAGCCTGGGGGGCTTCTTGCCTGTGTGCAGGGCTTCTACGCACAAGGTGGCACCACATCCCGGCCCAAGGGTGGTGGCAGGAACTCAGGAGGCACTCAGGGACTCAGCAGGGCCCGCCCCTGGGGCAAGGGGTCTGGCAGGCTCCGGGGCAAATGGACTACGGAAGCCGAGAGGGGCCCGTCCGCGCCAAAACCCAAAACGCGCTGCGGCCTCCAGGGACACAGGGGACACAAGTGGCTGTGTGGCTTGCAGTGCCCGACCAGAGGGAGGGAGGTTGTCTGGCTGCTGAGGCGCAGCCGGTGTCAGCCCTTCGGGGAACTGCCCGTGGATGCTTCGGGAATGGGGGCTGCCAACTCAGAACCCCCGTTCCCTGTGGCTGCAGCCAGCCAGGGGGCTCCAGGGTCGGGCGCGCCCGCGGGCCTGGGGGGCTTCTTGCCTGTGTGCAGGGCTTCTACGCACAAGGTGGCACCACATCCCGGCCCAAGGGTGGTGGAAGGAACTCAGGAGGCACTCAGGGACTCAGCAGGGCCCGCCCCTGGGGCAAGGGGTCTGGCAGGCTCCGGGGCAAATGGACTACGGAAGCCGAGAGGGGCCCGTCCGCGCCAAAACCCAAAACGTGCTGCGGCCTCCAGGGACACAGGGGACACAAGTGGCTGTGTGGCTTGCAGTGCCCGACCAGAGGGAGGGAGGTTGTCTGGCTGCTGAGGCGCAGCCGGTGTCAGCCCTTCGGGGAACTGCCCGTGGATGCTTCGGGAATGGGGGCTGCCAACACAGAAACACCGTTCCCTGTGGCTGCAGCCAGCCAGGGGGCTCCAGGGTCGGGCGCGCCCGCGGGCCTGGGGGGCTTCTTGCCTGTGTGCAGGGCTTCTACGCACAAGGTGGCACCTCATCCCAGCCCAAGGGTGGTGGCAGGAACCCAGGAGGCGCTCGGGGACTCAGCAGGGCCTGCCCCTGGGGCCAGGGGTTTGGCAGGCTCCGGGGCAAATGGACTACGGAAGCCGAGAGGGGCCCGTCCGCGCCAAAACCCAAAACGCGCTGCGGCCTCCAGGGACACAGGGGACACAAGTGGCTGTGTGGCTTGCAGTGCCCGACCAGAGGGAGGGAGGTTGTCTGGCTGCAGAGGCACAGCCGGTGTCAGCCCTTCGGGGAACTGCCCGTGGATGCTTCGGGAATGGGGGCTGCCAACTCAGAACCCCCGTTCCCTGTGGCTGCAGCCAGCCAGGGGGCTCCAGGGTCGGGCGCGCCCGCGGGCCTGGGGGGCTTCTTGCCTGTGTGCAGGGCTTCTACGCACAAGGTGGCACCTCATCCCAGCCCAAGGGTGGTGGCAGGAACCCAGGAGGTGCTCGGGGACTCAGCAGGGCCCGCCCCTGGGGCCAGGGGTCTGGCAAGCTCCGGGGGCAAATGGACTACGGAAGCCGAGAGGGGCCCGTCCGCGCCAAAACCCAAAATTTGCTGCGGCCTCCAGGGACACAGGGGACACAAGTGGCTGTGTGGCTTGCAGTGCCCGACCAGAGGGAGGGAGGTTGTCTGGCTGCTGAGGCGCAGCCGGTGTCAGCCATTCAGGGAATTGCCCGTGGATGCTTCGGGAATGGGGGCTGCCAACTCAGAACCCCCGTTCCCTGTGGCTGCAGCCAGCCAGGGGGCTCCAGGGTCGGGCGCGCCCGCGGGCCTAGGGGCTTCTTGCCTGTGTGCAGGGCTTCTACGCACAAGGTGGCACCACATCCCGGCCCAAGGGTGGTGGCAGGAACTCAGGAGGCACTCCGGGACTCAGCAGGGCCCGCCCCTGGGGCCAGGGGTCTGGCAGGCTCCGGGGCAAATGGACTACGGAAGCCGAGAGGGGCCCGTCCGCGCCAAAACCCAAAACGCGCTGCGGCCTCCAGGGACACAGGGGACACAAGTGGCTGTGTGGCTTGCAGTGCCCGACCAGAGGGAGGGAGGTTGTCTGGCTGCTGAGGCGCAGCCGGTGTCAGCCCTTCGGGGAACTGCCCGTGGATGCTTCGGGAATGGGGGCTGCCAACTCAGAACCCCCGTTCCCTGTGGCTGCAGCCAGCCAGGGGGCTCCAGGGTCGGGCGCGCCCGCGGGCCTGGGGGGCTTCTTGCCTGTGTGCAGGGCTTCTACGCACAAGGTGGCACCACATCCCGGCCCAAGGGTGGTGGAAGGAACTCAGGAGGCACTCAGGGACTCAGCAGGGCCCGCCCCTGGGGCAAGGGGTCTGGCAGGCTCCGGGGCAAATGGACTACGGAAGCCGAGAGGGGCCCGTCCGCGCCAAAACCCAAAACGCGCTGCGGCCTCCAGGGACACAGGGGACACAAGTGGCTGTGTGGCTTGCAGTGCCCGACCAGAGGGAGGGAGGTTGTCTGGCTGCTGAGGCGCAACCGGTGTCAGCCCTTCGGGGAACTGCCCGTGGATGCTTCGGGAATGGGGGCTGCCAACTCAGAACCCCCGTTCCCTGTGGCTGCAGCCAGCCAGGGGGCTCCAGGGTCGGGCGCGCCCGCGGGCCTGGGGGGCTTCTTGCCTGTGTGCAGGGCTTCTACGCACAAGGTGGCACCTCATCCCGGCCCAAGGGTGGTGGCAGGAACCCAGGAGGCGCTCGGGGACTCAGCAGGGCCCGCCCCTGGGGCCAGGGGTCTGGCAGGCTCCGGGGCAAATGGACTACGGAAGCCGAGAGGGGCCCGTCCGCGCCAAAACCCAAAACGCGCTGCGGCCTCCAGGGACACAGGGGACACAAGTGGCTGTGTGGCTTGCAGTGCCCGACCAGAGGGAGGGAGGTTGTCTGGCTGCTGAGGCACAGCCGGTGTCAGCCCTTCGGGGAACTGCCCGTGGATGCTTCGGGAATGGGGGCTGCCAACTCAGAACCCCCGTTCCCTGTGGCTGCAGCCAGCCAGGGGGCTCCAGGGTCGGGCGTGCCCGCGGGCCTAGGGGCTTCTTGCCTGTGTGCAGGGCTTCTACGCACAAGGTGGCACCACATCCCGGCCCAAGGGTGGTGGCAGGAACTAGGGAGGCACTCAGGGACTCAGCAGGGCCCGCCCCTGGGGCAAGGGGTCTGGCAGGCTCTGGGGCAAAAGGACTTCGGAAGCCAAGAGGGGCCCGTCCGCGCCAAAACCCAAAACGTGCTGCGGCCTCCAGGGACACAGGGGACACAAGTGGCTGTGTGGCTTGCAGTGCCCGACCAGAGGGAGGGAGGTTGTCTGGCTGCTGAGGCGCAACCGGTGTCAGCCCTTCGGGGAACTGCCCGTGGATGCTTCGGGAATGGGGGCTGCCAACTCAGAACCCCCGTTCCCTGTGGCTGCAGCCAGCCAGGGGGCTCCAGGGTCGGGCGCGCCCGCGGGCCTAGGGGCTTCTTGCCTGTGTGCAGGGCTTCTACGCACAAGGTGGAACCACATCCCGGCCCAAGGGTGGTGGAAGGAACTCAGGAGGCGCTCGGGGACTCAGCAGGGCCCGCCCCTGGGACAAGGGGTCTGGCAGGCTCCGGGGCAAATGGACTACGGAAGCCGAGAGGGGCCCGTCCGCGCCAAAACCCAAAACGCGCTGCGGCCTCCAGGGACACAGGGGACACAAGTGGCAGTGTGGCTTGCAGTGCCCGACCAGAGGGAGGGAGGTTGTCTGGCTGCTGAGGCGCAGCCGGTGTCAGCCCTTCGGGGAACTGCCCGTGGATGCTTCGGGAATGGGGGCTGCCAACTCAGTACCCCCGTTCCCTGTGGCTGCAGCCAGCCAGGGGGCTCCAGGGTCGGGCGCGCCCGCGGGCCTGGGGGGCTTCTTGCCTGTGTGCAGGGCTTCTACGCACAAGGTGGCACCTCATCCCGGCCCAAGGGTGGTGGCAGGAACTCAGGAGGCGCTCGGGGACTCAGCAGGGCCCGCCTCTGGGGCCAGGGGTCTGGCAGGCTCCGGGGCAAATGGACTACGGAAGCCGAGAGGGGCCCGTCCGCGCCAAAACCCAAAACGCGCTGCGGCCTCCAGTGACAAAGGGGACACAAGTGGCTGTGTGGCTTGCAGTGCCCGACCAGAGGGAGGGAGGTTGTCTGGCTGCTGAGGCGCAGCCGGTGTCAGCCCTTTGGGGAACTGCCCGTGGATGCTTCGGGAATGGGGGCTGCCAACTCAGAACCCCCGTTCCCTGTGGCTGCAGCCAGCCAGGGGGCTCCAGGGTCGGGCGCGCCCGCGGGCCTGGGGGGCTTCTTGCCTGTGTGCAGGGCTTCTACGCACAAGGTGGCACCACATCCCGGCCTAAGGGTGGTGGCAGGAACTCAGGAGGCACTCAGGGACTCAGCAGGGCCCGCCCCTGGGGCAAGGGGTCTGGCAGGCTCCGGGGCAAATGGACTACGGAAGCCGAGAGGGGCCCGTCCGCGCCAAAACCCAAAACGCGCTGCGGCCTCCAGGGACACAGGGGACACAAGTGGCTGTGTGGCTTGCAGTGCCCGACCAGAGGGAGGGAGGTTGTCTGGCTGCTGAGGCGCAGCCGGTGTCAGCCCTTCGGGGAACTGCCCGTGGATGCTTCGGGAATGGGGGCTGCCAACTCAGAACCCCCGTTCCCTGTGGCTGCAGCCAGCCAGGGGGCTCCAGGGTCGGGCGCGCCCGCGGGCCTGGGGGGCTTCTTGCCTGTGTGCAGGGCTTCTACGCACAAGGTGGCACCTCATCCCGGCCCAAGGGTGGTGGCAGGAACTCAGTAGGCGCTCGGGGACTCAGCAGGGCCCGCCTCTGGGGCCAGGGGTCTGGCAGGCTCCGGGGCAAATGGACTACGGAAGCCGAGAGGGGCCCGTCCGCGCCAAAACCCAAAATGCGCTGCGGCCTCCAGGGACAAAGGGGACACAAGTGGCTGTGTGGCTTGCAGTGCCCGACCAGAGGGAGGGAGGTTGTCTGGCTGCTGAGGCGCAGCCGGTGTCAGCCCTTCGGGGAACTGCCCGTGGATGCTTCGGGAATGGGGGCTGCCAACTCAGAACCCCCGTTCCCTGTGGCTGCAGCCAGCCAGGGGGCTCCAGGGTCGGGCACGCCCGCGGGCCTGGGGGGCTTTTTGCCTGTGTGCAGGGCTTCTACGCACAAGGTGGCACCTCATCCCGGCCCAAGGGTGGTGGCAGGAACCCAGGAGGTGCTCGGGGACTCAGCAGGGCCCGCCCCTGGGGCAAGGGGTCTGGCAGGCTCCGGGGCAAATGGACTACGGAAGCCGAGAGGGGCCCGTCCGCGCCAAAACCCAAAACGCGCTGCGGCCTCCAGGGACACAGGGGACACAAGTGGCTGTGTGGCTTGCAGTGCCCGACCAGAGGGAGGGAGGTTGTCTGGCTGCTGAGGCACAGCCGGTGTCAGCCCTTCGGGGAACTGCCCGTGGATGCTTTGTGAATGGGGGCTGCCTACTCAGAACCCCCGTTCCCTGTGGCTGCAGCCAGCCAGGGGGCTCCAGGGTCGGGCGCGCCCGCGGGCCTAGGGGCTTCTTGCCTGTGTGCAGGGCTTCTACGCACAAGGTGGCACCACATCCCGGCCCAAGGGTGGTGGCAGGAACTAGGGAGGCACTCAGGGACTCAGCAGGGCCCGCCCCTGGGGCAAGGGGTCTGGCAGGCTCTGGGGCAAATGGACTACGGAAGCCAAGAGGGGCCCGTCCGCGCCAAAACCCAAAACGTGCTGCGGCCTCCAGGGACACAGGGGACACAAGTGGCTGTGTGGCTTGCAGTGCCCGACCAGAGGGAGGGAGGTTGTCTGGCTGCTGAGGCGCAACCGGTGTCAGCCCTTCGGGGAACTGCCCGTGGATGCTTCGGGAATGGGGGCTGCCAACTCAGAACCCCCGTTCCCTGTGGCTGCAGCCAGCCAGGGGGCTCCAGGGTCGGGCGCGCCCGCGGGCCTAGGGGCTTCTTGCCTGTGTGCAGGGCTTCTACGCACAAGGTGGAACCACATCCCGGCCCAAGGGTGGTGGCAGGAACTCAGGAGGCGCTCGGGGACTCAGCAGGGCCCGCCCCTGGGGCAAGGGGTCTGGCAGGCTCCGGGGCAAATGGACTACGGAAGCCGAGAGGGGCCCGTCCGCGCCAAAACCCAAAACGCGCTGCGGCCTCCAGGGACACAGGGGACACAAGTGGCTGTGTGGCTTGCAGTGCCCGACCAGAGGGAGGGAGGTTGTCTGGCTGCTGAGGCGCAGCCGGTGTCAGCCCTTCGGGGAACTGCCCGTGGATGCTTCGGGAATGGGGGCTGCCAACTCAGAACCCCCGTTCCCTGTGGCTGCAGCCAGCCAGGGGGCTCCAGGGTCGGGCGCGCCCGCGGGCCTGGGGGGCTTCTTGCCTGTGTGCAGGGCTTGTACGCACAAGGTGGCACCACATCCCGGCCCAAGGGTGGTGGCAGGAACTCAGGAGGCACTCAGGGACTCAGCAGGGCCCGCCCCTGGGGCAAGGGGTCTGGCAGGCTCTGGGGCAAATGGACTACGGAAGCCGAGAGGGGCCCGTCCGCGCCAAAACCCAAAACGCGCTGCGGCCTCCAGGGACACAGGGGACACAAGTGGCTGTGTGGCTTGCAGTGCCCGACCAGAGGGAGGGAGGTTGTCTGGCTGCTGAGGCGCAGCCGGTGTCAGCCCTTCGGGGAACTGCCCGTGGATGCTTCGGGAATGGGGGCTGCCAACTCAGAACCCCCGTTCCCTGTGGCTGCAGCCAGCCAGGGGGCTCCAGGGTCGGGCGCGCCCGCGGGCCTGGGGGGCTTCTTGCCTGTGTGCAGGGCTTCTACGCACAAGGTGGCACCTCATCCCGGCCCAAGGGTGGTGGCAGGAACCCAGGAGGCGCTCGGGGACTCAGCAGGGCCCGCCTCTGGGGCCAGGGGTCTGGCAGGCTCCGGGGCAAATGGACTACGGAAGCCGAGAGGGGCCCGTCCGCGCCAAAACCCAAAACGCGCTGCGGCCTCCAGGGACAAAGGGGACACAAGTGGCTGTGTGGCTTGCAGTGCCCGACCAGAGGGAGGGAGGTTGTCTGGCTGCTGAGGCGCAGCCGGTGTCAGCCCTTCGGGGAACTGCCCGTGGATGCTTCGGGAATGGGGGCTGCCAACTCAGAACCCCCGTTCCCTGTGGCTGCAGCCAGCCAGGGGGCTCCAGGGTCGGGCGCGCCCGCGGGCCTGGGGGGCTTCTTGCCTGTGTGCAGGGCTTCTACGCACAAGGTGGCACCTTATCCCAGCCCAAGGGTGGTGGCAGGAACCCAGGAGGCACTCGGGGACTCAGCAGGGCCCGCCCCTGGGGCCAGGGGTCTGGCAAGCTCCGGGGGCAAATGGACTACGGAAGCCAAGAGGGGCCCGTCCGCGCCAAAACCCAAAACGCGCTGCGGCCTCCAGGAACACAGGGGACACAAGTGGCTGTGTGGCTTGCAGTGCCCGACCAGAGGGAGGGAGGTTGTCTGGCTGCAGAAGCACAGCCGGTGTCAGCCCTTCGGGGAACTGCCCATGGATGCTTCGGGAATGGGGGCTGCCAACTCAGAACCCCCGTTCCCTGTGGCTGCAGCCAGCCAGGGGGCTCCAGGGTCGGGCGAGCCCGAGGGCCTGGGGGTCTTCTTGCCTGTGTGCAGGGCTTCTACGCACAAGGTGGCACCTCATCCCAGCCCAAGGGTGGTGGCAGGAACCCAGGAGGCGCTCGGGGACTCAGCAGGGCCCGCCCCTGGGGCCAGGGGTCTAGCAAGCTCCGGGGGCAAATGGACTACGGAAGCCGAGAGGGGCCCGTCCGCGCCAAAACCCAAAATGCGCTGCGGCCTCCAGGGACACAAGGGACACAAGTGGCTGTGTGGCTTGCAGTGCCCGACCAGAGGGAGGGAGGTTGTCTGGCTGCTGAGGCGCAGCCGGTGTCAGCCCTTCAGGGAACTGCCCGTGGATGCTTCGGGAATGGGGGCTGCCAACTCAGAACCCCCGTTCCCTGTGGCTGCAGCCAGCCAGGGGGCTCCAGGGTCGGGCGCGCCCGCGGGCCTAGGGGCTTCTTGCCTGTGTGCAGGGCTTCTACGCACAAGGTGGCACCACATCCCGGCCCAAGGGTGGTGGCAGGAACTCAGGAGGCACTCAGGGATTCAGCAGGGCCCGCCCCTGGGGCAAGGGGTCTGGCAGGCTCCGGGGCAAATGGACTACGGAAGCCGAGAGGGGCCCGTCCGCGCCAAAACCCAAAACGCGCTGCGGCCTCCAGGGACACAGGGGACACAAGTGGCTGTGTGGCTTGCAGTGCCCGACCAGAGGGAGGGAGGTTGTCTGGCTGCTGAGGCGCAGCCGGTGTCAGCCCTTCGGGGAACTGCCCGTGGATGCTTCGGGAATGGGGGCTGCCAACTCAGAACCCCCGTTCCCTGTGGCTGCAGCCAGCCAGGGGGCTCCAGGGTCGGGCGCGCCCGCGGGCCTGGGGGGCTTCTTGCCTGTGTGCAGGGCTTCTACGCACAAGGTGGCACCACATCCCGGCCCAAGGGTGGTGGAAGGAACTCAGGAGGCGCTCGGGGACTCAGCAGGGCCCGCCCCTGGGGCAAGGGGTCTGGCAGGCTCCGGGGCAAATGGACTACGGAAGCCGAGAGGGGCCCGTCCGCGCCAAAACCCAAAACGCGCTGCGGCCTCCAGGGACAAAGGGGACACAAGTGGCTGTGTGGCTTGCAGTGCCCGACCAGAGGGAGGGAGGTTGTCTGGCTGCTGAGGCGCAGCCGGTGTCAGCCCTTCGGGTAACTGCCCATGGATGCTTCGGGAATGGGGGCTGCCAACTCAGAACCCCCGTTCCCTGTGGCTGCAGCCAGCCAGGGGGCTCCAGGGTCGGGCGCGCCCGCGGGCCTGGGGGGCTTCTTGCCTGTGTGCAGGGCTTCTACGCACAAGGTGGCACCTCATCCCGGCCCAAGGGTGGTGGCAGGAACCCAGGAGGCGCTCGGGGACTAAGCAGGGCCCGCCCCTGGGGCCAGGGGTCTGGCAGGCTCCGGGGCAAATGGACAACGGAAGCCGAGAGGGGCCCGTCCGCGCCAAAACCCAAAACGCGCTGCGGCCTCCAGGGACACAGGGGACACAAGTGGCTGTGTGGCTTGCAGTGCCCGACCAGAGGGAGGGAGGTTGTCTGGCTGCTGAGGCGCAGCCGGTGTCAGCCATTCAGGGAATTGCCTGTGGATGCTTCGGGAATGGGGGCTGCCAACTCAGAACCCCCGTTCCCTGTGGCTGCAGCCAGCCAGGGGGCTCCAGGGTCGGGCGCGCCCGCGGGCCTAGGGGCTTCTTGCCTGTGTGCAGGGCTTCTACGCACAAGGTGGCACCACATCCCGGCCCAAGGGTGGTGGCAGGAACTCAGGAGGCACTCCGGGACTCAGCAGGGCCCGCCCCTGGGGCAAGGGGTCTGGCAGGCTCCGGGGCAAATGGACGACGGAAGCCGAGAGGGGCCCGTCCGCGCCAAAACCCAAAACGCGCTGCGGCCTCCAGGGACACAGGGGACACAAGTGGCTGTGTGGCTTGCAGTGCCCGACCAGAGGGAGGGAGGTTGTCTGGCTGCTGAGGCGCAGCCGGTGTCAGCCCTTCGGGGAACTGCCCGTGGATGCTTCGGGAATGGGGGCTGCCAACTCAGAACCCCCGTTCCCTGTGGCTGCAGCCAGCCAGGGGGCTCCAGGGTCGGGCGCGCCCGCGGGCCTGGGGGGCTTCTTGCCTGTGTGCAGGGCTTCTACGCACAAGGTGGCACCACATCCCGGCCCAAGGGTGGTGGCAGGAACTCAGGAGGCGCTCGGGGACTCAGCAGGGCCCGCCCCTGGGGCAAGGGGTCTGGCAGGCTCCGGGGCAAATGGACGACGGAAGCCGAGAGGGGCCCGTCCGCGCCAAAACCCAAAACGCGCTGCGGCCTCCAGGGACACAGGGGACACAAGTGGCTGTGTGGCTTGCAGTGCCCGACCAGAGGGAGGGAGGTTGTCTGGCTGCTGAGGCGCAGCCGGTGTCAGCCCTTCGGGGAACTGCCCGTGGATGCTTCGGGAATGGGGGCTGCCAACTCAGAACCCCCGTTCCCTGTGGCTGCAGCCAGCCAGGGGGCTCCAGGGTCGGGCGCGCCCGCGGGCCTGGGGGGCTTCTTGCCTGTGTGCAGGGCTTCTACGCACAAGGTGGCACCACATCCCGGCCCAAGGGTGGTGGCAGGAACTCAGGAGGCACTCAGGGACTCAGCAGGGCCCGCCCCTGGGGCAAGGGGTCTGGCAGGCTCCGGGGCAAATGGACTACGGAAGCCGAGAGGGGCCCGTCCGCGCCAAAACCCAAAACGTGCTGCGGCCTCCAGGGACACAGGGGACACAAGTGGCTGTGTGGCTTGCAGTGCCCGACCAGAGGGAGGGAGGTTGTCTGGCTGCTGAGGCGCAGCCGGTGTCAGCCCTTCGGGGAACTGCCCGTGGATGCTTCGGGAATGGGGGCTGCCAACACAGAAACACCGTTCCCTGTGGCTGCAGCCAGCCAGGGGGCTCCAGGGTCGGGCGCGCCCGCGGGCCTGGGGGGCTTCTTGCCTGTGTGCAGGGCTTCTACGCACAAGGTGGCACCTCATCCCGGCCCAAGGGTGGTGGCAGGAACTCAGGAGGCGCTCGGGGACTCAGCAGGGCCCGCCTCTGGGGCCAGGGGTCTGGCAGGCTCCGGGGCAAATGGACTACGGAAGCCGAGAGGGGCCCGTCCGCGCCAAAACCCAAAACGCGCTGCGGCCTCCAGGGACAAAGGGGACACAAGTGGCTGTGTGGCTTGCAGTGCCCGACCAGAGGGAGGGAGGTTGTCTGGCTGCTGAGGCGCAGCCGGTGTCAGCCCTTCGGGGAACTGCCCGTGGATGCTTCGGGAATGGGGGCTGCCAACTCAGAACCCCCATTCCATGTGGCTGCAGCCAGCCAGGGGGCTCCAGGGTCGGGCGAGCCCGAGGGCCTGGGGGTCTTCTTGCCTGTGTGCAGGGCTTCTACGCACAAGGTGGCACCTCATCCCGGCCCAAGGGTGGTGGCAGGAACCCAGGAGGCGCTCGGGGACTTAGCAGGGCCCGCCCCTGGGGCCAGGGGTCTAGCAAGCTCCGGGGGCAAATGGACTACGGAAGCCGAGAGGGGCCCGTCCGCGCCAAAACCCAAAATGCGCTGCGGCCTCCAGGGACACAGGGGACACAAGTGGCTGTGTGGCTTGCAGTGCCCGACCAGAGGGAGGGAGGTTGTCTGGCTGCTGAGGCGCAGCCGGTGTCAGCCCTTCAGGGAACTGCCCGTGGATGCTTCGGGAATGGGGGCTGCCAACTCAGAACCCCCGTTCCCTGTGGCTGCAGCCAGCCAGGGGGCTCCAGGGTCGGGCGCGCCCGCGGGCCTAGGGGCTTCTTGCCTGTGTGCAGGGCTTCTACGCACAAGGTGGCACCACATCCCGGCCCAAGGGTGGTGGCAGGAACTCAGGAGGCACTCGGGGACTCAGCAGGGCCCGCCCCTGGGGCAAGGGGTCTGGCAGGCTCCGGGGCAAATGGACTACGGAAGCCGAGAGGGGCCCGTCCGCGCCAAAACCCAAAACGCGCTGCGGCCTCCAGGGACACAGGGGACACAAGTGGCTGTGTGGCTTGCAGTGCCCGACCAGAGGGAGGGAGGTTGTCTGGCTGCTGAGGCGCAGCCGGTGTCAGCCCTTCGGGGAACTGCCCATGGATGCTTCGGGAATGGGGGCTGCCAACTCAGTACCCCCGTTCCCTGTGGCTGCAGCCAGCCAGGGGGCTCCAGGGTCGGGCGCGCCCGCGGGCCTGGGGGGCTTCTTGCCTGTGTGCAGGGCTTCTACGCACAAGGTGGCACCTCATCCCGGCCCAAGGGTGGTGGCAGGAACCCAGGAGGCGCTCGGGGACTCAGCAGGGCCCGCCCCTGGGGCCAGGGGTCTGGCAGGCTCCGGGGCAAATGGACAACGGAAGCCGAGAGGGGCCCGTCCGCGCCAAAACCCAAAACGCGCTGCGGCCTCCAGGGACACAGGGGACACAAGTGGCTGTGTGGCTTGCAGTGCCCGACCAGAGGGAGGGAGGTTGTCTGGCTGCAGAGGCACAGCCGGTGTCAGCCCTTCGGGGAACTGCCCGTGGATGCTTCGGGTATGGGGGCTGCCAACTCAGAACCCCCGTTCCCTGTGGCTGCAGCCAGCCAGGGGGCTCCAGGGTCGGGCGCGCCCGCGGGCCTGGGGGCCTTCTTGCCTGTGTGCAGGGCTTCTACGCACAAGGTGGCACCACATCCCGGCCCAAGGGTGGTGGCAGGAACTCAGGAGGCACTCAGGGATTCAGCAGGGCCCGCCCCTGGGGCAAGGGGTCTGGCAGGCTCCGGGGCAAATGGACTACGGAAGCCGAGAGGGGCCCGTCCGCGCCAAAACCCAAAACGCGCTGCAGCCTCCAGGGACACAGGGGACACAAGTGGCTGTGTGGTTTGCAGTGCCCGACCAGAGGGAGGGAGGTTGTCTGGCTGCTGAGGCGCAGCCGGTGTCAGCCCTTCGGGGAACTGCCCGTGGATGCTTCGGGAATGGGGGCTGCCAACTCAGAACCCCCGTTCCCTGTGGCTGCATCCAGCCAGGGGGCTCCAGGGTCGGGCGCGCCCGCGGGCCTGGGGGGCTTCTTGCCTGTGTGCAGGGCTTCTACGCACAAGGTGGCACCACATCCCGGCCCAAGGGTGGTGGAAGGAACTCAGGAGGCGCTCGGGGACTCAGCAGGGACCGCCCCTGGGGCAAGGGGTCTGGCAGGCTCCGGGGCAAATGGACTACGGAAGCCGAGAGGGGCCCGTCCGCGCCAAAACCCAAAACGCGCTGCGGCCTCCAGGGACAAAGGTGACACAAGTGGCTGTGTGGCTTGCAGTGCCCGACCAGAGGGAGGGAGGTTGTCTGGCTGCTGAGGCGCAGCCGGTGTCAGCCCTTCGGGGAACTGCCCGTGGATGCTTCGGGAATGGGGGCTGCCAACTCAGAACCCCCGTTCCCTGTGGCTGCAGCCAGCCAGGGGGCTCCAGGGTCGGGCGTGCCCGCGGGCCTGGGGGGCTTCTTGCCTGTGTGCAGGGCTTCTACGCACAAGGTGGCACCACATCCCGGCCCAAGGGTGGTGGCAGGAACTCAGGAGGCACTCAGGGACTCAGCAGGGCCCGCCCCTGGGGCAAGGGGTCTGGCAGGCTCCGGGGCAAATGGACTACGGAAGCCGAGAGGGGCCTGTCCGCGCCAAAACCCAAAACGCGCTGCGGCCTCCAGGGACACAGGGGACACAAGTGGCTGTGTGGCTTGCAGTGCCCGACCAGAGGGAGGGAGGTTGTCTGGCTGCTGAGGCGCAGCCGGTGTCAGCCCTTCGGGGAACTGCCCGTGGATGCTTCGGGAATGGGGGCTGCCAACTCAGAACCCCCGTTCCCTGTGGCTGCAGCCAGCCAGGGGGCTCCAGGGTCGGGCGCGCCCGCGGGCCTGGGGGGCTTCTTGCCTGTGTGCAGGGCTTCTACGCACAAGGTGGCACCACATCCCGGCCCAAGGGTGGTGGCAGGAACTCAGGAGGCACTCAGGGACTCAGCAGGGCCCGCCCCTGGGGCAAGGGGTCTGGCAGGCTCCGGGGCAAATGGACTACGGAAGCCGAGAGGGGCCCGTCCACGCCAAAACCCAAAACGCGCTGCGGCCTCCAGGGACACAGGGGACACAAGTGGCTGTGTGGCTTGCAGTGCCCGACCAGAGGGAGGGAGGTTGTCTGGCTGCTGAGGCGCAGCTGGTGTCAGCCCTTCGGGGAACTGCCCGTGGATGCTTCGGGAATGGGGGCTGCCAACTCAGTACCCCCGTTCCCTGTGGCTGCAGCCAGCCAGGGGGCTCCAGGGTCGGGCGCGCCCGCGGGCCTGGGGGGCTTCTTGCCTGTGTGCAGGGCTTCTACGCACAAGGTGGCACCTCATCCCAGCCCAAGGGTGGTGGCAGGAACCCAGGAGGCGCTCGGGGACTCAGCAGGGCCTGCCCCTGGGGCCAGGGGTTTGGCAGGCTCCGGGGCAAATGGACTACGGAAGCCGAGAGGGGCCCGTCCGCGCCAAAACCCAAAACGCGCTGCGGCCTCCAGGGACACAGGGGACACAAGTGGCTGTGTGGCTTGCAGTGCCCGACCAGAGGGAGGGAGGTTGTCTGGCTGCAGAGGCACAGCCGGTGTCAGCCCTTCGGGGAACTGCCCGTGGATGCTTCGGGAATGGGGGCTGCCAACTCAGAACCCCCGTTCCCTGTGGCTGCAGCCAGCCAGGGGGCTCCAGGGTCGGGCGCGCCCGCGGGCCTGGGGGGCTTCTTGCCTGTGTGCAGGGCTTCTACGCACAAGGTGGCACCTCATCCCAGCCCAAGGGTGGTGGCAGGAACCCAGGAGGTGCTCGGGGACTCAGCAGGGCCCGCCCCTGGGGCCAGGGGTCTGGCAAGCTCCGGGGGCAAATGGACTACGGAAGCCGAGAGGGGCCCGTCCGCGCCAAAACCCAAAATTTGCTGCGGCCTCCAGGGACACAGGGGACACAAGTGGCTGTGTGGCTTGCAGTGCCCGACCAGAGGGAGGGAGGTTGTCTGGCTGCTGAGGCGCAGCCGGTGTCAGCCATTCAGGGAATTGCCCGTGGATGCTTCGGGAATGGGGGCTGCCAACTCAGAACCCCCGTTCCCTGTGGCTGCAGCCAGCCATGGGGCTCCAGGGTCGGGCGCGCCCGCGGGCCTAGGGGCTTCTTGCCTGTGTGCAGGGCTTCTACGCACAAGGTGGCACCACATCCCGGCCCAAGGGTGGTGGCAGGAACTCAGGAGGCACTCCGGGACTCAGCAGGGCCCGCCCCTGGGGCCAGGGGTCTGGCAGGCTCCGGGGCAAATGGACTACGGAAGCCGAGAGGGGCCCGTCCGCGCCAAAACCCAAAACGCGCTGCGGCCTCCAGGGACACAGGGGACACAAGTGGCTGTGTGGCTTGCAGTGCCCGACCAGAGGGAGGGAGGTTGTCTGGCTGCTGAGGCGCAGCCGGTGTCAGCCCTTCGGGGAACTGCCCGTGGATGCTTCGGGAATGGGGGCTGCCAACTCAGAACCCCCGTTCCCTGTGGCTGCAGCCAGCCAGGGGGCTCCAGGGTCGGGCGCGCCCGCGGGCCTGGGGGGCTTCTTGCCTGTGTGCAGGGCTTCTACGCACAAGGTGGCACCACATCCCGGCCCAAGGGTGGTGGAAGGAACTCAGGAGGCACTCAGGGACTCAGCAGGGCCCGCCCCTGGGGCAAGGGGTCTGGCAGGCTCCGGGGCAAATGGACTACGGAAGCCGAGAGGGGCCCGTCCGCGCCAAAACCCAAAACGCGCTGCGGCCTCCAGGGACACAGGGGACACAAGTGGCTGTGTGGCTTGCAGTGCCCGACCAGAGGGAGGGAGGTTGTCTGGCTGCTGAGGCGCAACCGGTGTCAGCCCTTCGGGGAACTGCCCGTGGATGCTTCGGGAATGGGGGCTGCCAACTCAGAACCCCCGTTCCCTGTGGCTGCAGCCAGCCAGGGGGCTCCAGGGTCGGGCGCGCCCGCGGGCCTGGGGGGCTTCTTGCCTGTGTGCAGGGCTTCTACGCACAAGGTGGCACCTCATCCCGGCCCAAGGGTGGTGGCAGGAACCCAGGAGGCGCTCGGGGACTCAGCAGGGCCCGCCCCTGGGGCCAGGGGTCTGGCAGGCTCCGGGGCAAATGGACTACGGAAGCCGAGAGGGGCCCGTCCGCGCCAAAACCCAAAACGCGCTGCGGCCTCCAGGGACACAGGGGACACAAGTGGCTGTGTGGCTTGCAGTGCCCGACCAGAGGGAGGGAGGTTGTCTGGCTGCTGAGGCACAGCCGGTGTCAGCCCTTCGGGGAACTGCCCGTGGATGCTTCGGGAATGGGGGCTGCCAACTCAGAACCCCCGTTCCCTGTGGCTGCAGCCAGCCAGGGGGCTCCAGGGTCGGGCGTGCCCGCGGGCCTAGGGGCTTCTTGCCTGTGTGCAGGGCTTCTACGCACAAGGTGGCACCACATCCCGGCCCAAGGGTGGTGGCAGGAACTAGGGAGGCACTCAGGGACTCAGCAGGGCCCGCCCCTGGGGCAAGGGGTCTGGCAGGCTCTGGGGCAAAAGGACTTCGGAAGCCAAGAGGGGCCCGTCCGCGCCAAAACCCAAAACGTGCTGCGGCCTCCAGGGACACAGGGGACACAAGTGGCTGTGTGGCTTGCAGTGCCCGACCAGAGGGAGGGAGGTTGTCTGGCTGCTGAGGCGCAACCGGTGTCAGCCCTTCGGGGAACTGCCCGTGGATGCTTCGGGAATGGGGGCTGCCAACTCAGAACCCCCGTTCCCTGTGGCTGCAGCCAGCCAGGGGGCTCCAGGGTCGGGCGCGCCCGCGGGCCTAGGGGCTTCTTGCCTGTGTGCAGGGCTTCTACGCACAAGGTGGAACCACATCCCGGCCCAAGGGTGGTGGAAGGAACTCAGGAGGCGCTCGGGGACTCAGCAGGGCCCGCCCCTGGGACAAGGGGTCTGGCAGGCTCCGGGGCAAATGGACTACGGAAGCCGAGAGGGGCCCGTCCGCGCCAAAACCCAAAACGCGCTGCGGCCTCCAGGGACACAGGGGACACAAGTGGCAGTGTGGCTTGCAGTGCCCGACCAGAGGGAGGGAGGTTGTCTGGCTGCTGAGGCGCAGCCGGTGTCAGCCCTTCGGGGAACTGCCCGTGGATGCTTCGGGAATGGGGGCTGCCAACTCAGTACCCCCGTTCCCTGTGGCTGCAGCCAGCCAGGGGGCTCCAGGGTCGGGCGCGCCCGCGGGCCTGGGGGGCTTCTTGCCTGTGTGCAGGGCTTCTACGCACAAGGTGGCACCTCATCCCGGCCCAAGGGTGGTGGCAGGAACTCAGGAGGCGCTCGGG
This sequence comes from Lepus europaeus, assembly GCF_033115175.1. Lineage (NCBI taxonomy): Eukaryota > Metazoa > Chordata > Mammalia > Lagomorpha > Leporidae > Lepus > Lepus europaeus. Next base: position 72,721 of record NW_026909122.1, read on the forward strand.
GACTCAGCAGGGCCCGCCTCTGGGGCCAGGGGTCTGGCAGGCTCCGGGGCAAATGGACTACGGAAGCCGAGAGGGGCCCGTCCGCGCCAAAACCCAAAACGCGCTGCGGCCTCCAGTGACAAAGGGGACACAAGTGGCTGTGTGGCTTGCAGTGCCCGACCAGAGGGAGGGAGGTTGTCTGGCTGCTGAGGCGCAGCCGGTGTCAGCCCTTTGGGGAACTGCCCGTGGATGCTTCGGGAATGGGGGCTGCCAACTCAGAACCCCCGTTCCCTGTGGCTGCAGCCAGCCAGGGGGCTCCAGGGTCGGGCGCGCCCGCGGGCCTGGGGGGCTTCTTGCCTGTGTGCAGGGCTTCTACGCACAAGGTGGCACCACATCCCGGCCTAAGGGTGGTGGCAGGAACTCAGGAGGCACTCAGGGACTCAGCAGGGCCCGCCCCTGGGGCAAGGGGTCTGGCAGGCTCCGGGGCAAATGGACTACGGAAGCCGAGAGGGGCCCGTCCGCGCCAAAACCCAAAACGCGCTGCGGCCTCCAGGGACACAGGGGACACAAGTGGCTGTGTGGCTTGCAGTGCCCGACCAGAGGGAGGGAGGTTGTCTGGCTGCTGAGGCGCAGCCGGTGTCAGCCCTTCGGGGAACTGCCCGTGGATGCTTCGGGAATGGGGGCTGCCAACTCAGAACCCCCGTTCCCTGTGGCTGCAGCCAGCCAGGGGGCTCCAGGGTCGGGCGCGCCCGCGGGCCTGGGGGGCTTCTTGCCTGTGTGCAGGGCTTCTACGCACAAGGTGGCACCTCATCCCGGCCCAAGGGTGGTGGCAGGAACTCAGTAGGCGCTCGGGGACTCAGCAGGGCCCGCCTCTGGGGCCAGGGGTCTGGCAGGCTCCGGGGCAAATGGACTACGGAAGCCGAGAGGGGCCCGTCCGCGCCAAAACCCAAAATGCGCTGCGGCCTCCAGGGACAAAGGGGACACAAGTGGCTGTGTGGCTTGCAGTGCCCGACCAGAGGGAGGGAGGTTGTCTGGCTGCTGAGGCGCAGCCGGTGTCAGACCTTCGGGGAACTGCCCGTGGATGCTTCGGGAATGGGGGCTGCCAACTCAGAACCCCCGTTCCCTGTGGCTGCAGCCAGCCAGGGGGCTCCAGGGTCGGGCACGCCCGCGGGCCTGGGGGGCTTTTTGCCTGTGTGCAGGGCTTCTACGCACAAGGTGGCACCTCATCCCGGCCCAAGGGTGGTGGCAGGAACCCAGGAGGTGCTCGGGGACTCAGCAGGGCCCGCCCCTGGGGCAAGGGGTCTGGCAGGCTCCGGGGCAAATGGACTACGGAAGCCGAGAGGGGCCCGTCCGCGCCAAAACCCAAAACGCGCTGCGGCCTCCAGGGACACAGGGGACACAAGTGGCTGTGTGGCTTGCAGTGCCCGACCAGAGGGAGGGAGGTTGTCTGGCTGCTGAGGCACAGCCGGTGTCAGCCCTTCGGGGAACTGCCCGTGGATGCTTTGTGAATGGGGGCTGCCTACTCAGAACCCCCGTTCCCTGTGGCTGCAGCCAGCCAGGGGGCTCCAGGGTCGGGCGCGCCCGCGGGCCTAGGGGCTTCTTGCCTGTGTGCAGGGCTTCTACGCACAAGGTGGCACCACATCCCGGCCCAAGGGTGGTGGCAGGAACTAGGGAGGCACTCAGGGACTCAGCAGGGCCCGCCCCTGGGGCAAGGGGTCTGGCAGGCTCTGGGGCAAATGGACTACGGAAGCCAAGAGGGGCCCGTCCGCGCCAAAACCCAAAACGTGCTGCGGCCTCCAGGGACACAGGGGACACAAGTGGCTGTGTGGCTTGCAGTGCCCGACCAGAGGGAGGGAGGTTGTCTGGCTGCTGAGGCGCAACCGGTGTCAGCCCTTCGGGGAACTGCCCGTGGATGCTTCGGGAATGGGGGCTGCCAACTCAGAACCCCCGTTCCCTGTGGCTGCAGCCAGCCAGGGGGCTCCAGGGTCGGGCGCGCCCGCGGGCCTAGGGGCTTCTTGCCTGTGTGCAGGGCTTCTACGCACAAGGTGGAACCACATCCCGGCCCAAGGGTGGTGGCAGGAACTCAGGAGGCGCTCGGGGACTCAGCAGGGCCCGCCCCTGGGGCAAGGGGTCTGGCAGGCTCCGGGGCAAATGGACTACGGAAGCCGAGAGGGGCCCGTCCGCGCCAAAACCCAAAACGCGCTGCGGCCTCCAGGGACACAGGGGACACAAGTGGCTGTGTGGCTTGCAGTGCCCGACCAGAGGGAGGGAGGTTGTCTGGCTGCTGAGGCGCAGCCGGTGTCAGCCCTTCGGGGAACTGCCCGTGGATGCTTCGGGAATGGGGGCTGCCAACTCAGAACCCCCGTTCCCTGTGGCTGCAGCCAGCCAGGGGGCTCCAGGGTCGGGCGCGCCCGCGGGCCTGGGGGGCTTCTTGCCTGTGTGCAGGGCTTGTACGCACAAGGTGGCACCACATCCCGGCGCAAGGGTGGTGGCAGGAACTCAGGAGGCACTCAGGGACTCAGCAGGGCCCGCCCCTGGGGCAAGGGGTCTGGCAGGCTCTGGGGCAAATGGACTACGGAAGCCGAGAGGGGCCCGTCCGCGCCAAAACCCAAAACGCGCTGCGGCCTCCAGGGACACAGGGGACACAAGTGGCTGTGTGGCTTGCAGTGCCCGACCAGAGGGAGGGAGGTTGTCTGGCTGCTGAGGCGCAGCCGGTGTCAGCCCTTCGGGGAACTGCCCGTGGATGCTTCGGGAATGGGGGCTGCCAACTCAGTACCCCCGTTCCCTGTGGCTGCAGCCAGCCAGGGGGCTCCAGGGTCGGGCGCGCCCGCGGGCCTGGGGGGCTTCTTGCCTGTGTGCAGGGCTTCTACGCACAAGGTGGCACCTCATCCCGGCCCAAGGGTGGTGGCAGGAACTCAGGAGGCGCTCGGGGACTCAGCAGGGCCCGCCTCTGGGGCCAGGGGTCTGGCAGGCTCCGGGGCAAATGGACTACGGAAGCCGAGAGGGGCCCGTCCGCGCCAAAACCCAAAACGCGCTGCGGCCTCCAGGGACAAAGGGGACACAAGTGGCTGTGTGGCTTGCAGTGCCCGACCAGAGGGAGGGAGGTTGTCTGGCTGCTGAGGCGCAGCCGGTGTCAGCCCTTCGGGGAACTGCCCGTGGATGCTTCGGGAATGGGGGCTGCCAACTCAGAACCCCCGTTCCCTGTGGCTGCAGCCAGCCAGGGGGCTCCAGGGTCGGGCGCGCCGGCGGGCCTCTGGGGCTTCTTGCCTGTGTGCAGGGCTTCTACGCACAAGGTGGCACCACATCCCGGCCTAAGGGTGGTGGCAGGAACCCAGGAGGCGCTCGGGGACTCAGCAGGGCCCGCCCCTGGGGCAAGGGGTCTGGCAGGCTCCGGGGCAAATGGACTACGGAAGCCGAGAGGGGCCCGTCCGCGCCAAAACCCAAAACGCGCTGCGGCCTCCAGGGACACAGGGGACACAAGTGGCTGTGTGGCTTGCAGTGCCCGACCAGAGGGAGGGAGGTTGTCTGGCTGCTGAGGCGCAGCCGGTGTCAGCCCTTCGGGGAACTGCCCGTGGATGCTTCGGGAATGGGGGCTGCCAACTCAGAACCCCCGTTCCCTGTGGCTGCAGCCAGCCAGGGGGCTCCAGGGTCGGGCGCGCCCGCGGGCCTGGGGGGCTTCTTGCCTGTGTGCAGGGCTTCTACGCACAAGGTGGCACCTTATCCCAGCCCAAGGGTGGTGGCAGGAACCCAGGAGGCGCTCGGGGACTCAGCAGGGCCCGCCCCTGGGGCCAGGGGTCTGGCAAGCTCCGGGGGCAAATGGACTACGGAAGCCGAGAGGGGCCCGTCCGCGCCAAAACCCACAATGCGCTGCGGCCTCCAGGGACACAGGGGACACAAGTGGCTGTGTGGCTTGCAGTGCCCGACCAGAGGGAGGGAGGTTGTCTGGCTGCTGAGGCACAGCCGGTGTCAGCCGTTCAGGGAATTGCCCGTGGATGCTTCGGGAATGGGGGCTGCCAACTCAGAACCCCCGTTCCCTGTGGCTGCAGCCAGCCAGGGGGCTCCAGGGTCGGGCGCGCCCGCGGGCCTAGGGGCTTCTTGCCTGTGTGCAGGGCTTCTACGCACAAGGTGGCACCACATCCCGGCCCAAGGGTGGTGGCAGGAACTCAGGAGGCACTCGGGGACTCAGCAGGGCCCGCCCCTGGGGCAAGGGGTCTGGCAGGCTCCGGGGCAAATGGACTACGGAAGCCAAGAGGGGCCCGTCCGCGCCAAAACCCAAAACGCGCTGCGGCCTCCAGGAACACAGGGGACACAAGTGGCTGTGTGGCTTGCAGTGCCCGACCAGAGGGAGGGAGGTTGTCTGGCTGCAGAGGCACAGCCGGTGTCAGCCCTTCGGGGAACTGCCCATGGATGCTTCGGGAATGGGGGCTGCCAACTCAGAACCCCCGTTCCCTGTGGCTGCAGCCAGCCAGGGGGCTCCAGGGTCGGGCGAGCCCGAGGGCCTGGGGGTCTTCTTGCCTGTGTGCAGGGCTTCTACGCACAAGGTGGCACCTCATCCCAGCCCAAGGGTGGTGGCAGGAACCCAGGAGGCGCTCGGGGACTCAGCAGGGCCCGCCCCTGGGGCCAGGGGTCTAGCAAGCTCCGGGGGCAAATGGACTACGGAAGCCGAGAGGGGCCCGTCCGCGCCAAAACCCAAAATGCGCTGCGGCCTCCAGGGACACAAGGGACACAAGTGGCTGTGTGGCTTGCAGTGCCCGACCAGAGGGAGGGAGGTTGTCTGGCTGCTGAGGCGCAGCCGGTGTCAGCCCTTCAGGGAACTGCCCGTGGATGCTTCGGGAATGGGGGCTGCCAACTCAGAACCCCCGTTCCCTGTGGCTGCAGCCAGCCAGGGGGCTCCAGGGTCGGGCGCGCCCGCGGGCCTAGGGGCTTCTTGCCTGTGTGCAGGGCTTCTACGCACAAGGTGGCACCACATCCCGGCCCAAGGGTGGTGGCAGGAACTCAGGAGGCACTCAGGGATTCAGCAGGGCCCGCCCCTGGGGCAAGGGGTCTGGCAGGCTCCGGGGCAAATGGACTACGGAAGCCGAGAGGGGCCCGTCCGCGCCAAAACCCAAAACGCGCTGCGGCCTCCAGGGACACAGGGGACACAAGTGGCTGTGTGGCTTGCAGTGCCCGACCAGAGGGAGGGAGGTTGTCTGGCTGCTGAGGCGCAGCCGGTGTCAGCCCTTCGGGGAACTGCCCGTGGATGCTTCGGGAATGGGGGCTGCCAACTCAGAACCCCCGTTCCCTGTGGCTGCAGCCAGCCAGGGGGCTCCAGGGTCGGGCGCGCCCGCGGGCCTGGGGGGCTTCTTGCCTGTGTGCAGGGCTTCTACGCACAAGGTGGCACCTCATCCCGGCCCAAGGGTGGTGGCAGGAACCCAGGAGGCGCTCGGGGACTCAGCAGGGCCCGCCCCTGGGGCCAGGGGTCTGGCAGGCTCCGGGGCAAATGGACTACGGAAGCCGAGAGGGGCCCGTCCGCGCCAAAACCCAAAACGCGCTGCGGCCTCCAGGGACAAAGGGGACACAAGTGGCTGTGTGGCTTGCAGTGCCCGACCAGAGGGAGGGAGGTTGTCTGGCTGCTGAGGCGCAGCCGGTGTCAGCCCTTCGGGTAACTGCCCATGGATGCTTCGGGAATGGGGGCTGCCAACTCAGAACCCCCGTTCCCTGTGGCTGCAGCCAGCCAGGGGGCTCCAGGGTCGGGCGCGCCCGCGGGCCTGGGGGGCTTCTTGCCTGTGTGCAGGGCTTCTACGCACAAGGTGGCACCTCATCCCGGCCCAAGGGTGGTGGCAGGAACCCAGGAGGCGCTCGGGGACTAAGCAGGGCCCGCCCCTGGGGCCAGGGGTCTGGCAGGCTCCGGGGCAAATGGACAACGGAAGCCGAGAGGGGCCCGTCCGCGCCAAAACCCAAAACGCGCTGCGGCCTCCAGGGACACAGGGGACACAAGTGGCTGTGTGGCTTGCAGTGCCCGACCAGAGGGAGGGAGGTTGTCTGGCTGCTGAGGCGCAGCCGGTGTCAGCCATTCAGGGAATTGCCTGTGGATGCTTCGGGAATGGGGGCTGCCAACTCAGAACCCCCGTTCCCTGTGGCTGCAGCCAGCCAGGGGGCTCCAGGGTCGGGCGCGCCCGCGGGCCTAGGGGCTTCTTGCCTGTGTGCAGGGCTTCTACGCACAAGGTGGCACCACATCCCGGCCCAAGGGTGGTGGCAGGAACTCAGGAGGCACTCCGGGACTCAGCAGGGCCCGCCCCTGGGGCAAGGGGTCTGGCAGGCTCCGGGGCAAATGGACTACGGAAGCCGAGAGGGGCCCGTCCGCGCCAAAACCCAAAACGCGCTGCGGCCTCCAGGGACACAGGGGACACAAGTGGCTGTGTGGCTTGCAGTGCCCGACCAGAGGGAGGGAGGTTGTCTGGCTGCTGAGGCGCAGCCGGTGTCAGCCCTTCGGGGAACTGCCCGTGGATGCTTCGGGAATGGGGGCTGCCAACTCAGAACCCCCGTTCCCTGTGGCTGCAGCCAGCCAGGGGGCTCCAGGGTCGGGCGCGCCCGCGGGCCTGGGGGGCTTCTTGCCTGTGTGCAGGGCTTCTACGCACAAGGTGGCACCTCATCCCGGCCCAAGGGTGGTGGCAGGAACTCAGGAGGCGCTCGGGGACTCAGCAGGGCCCGCCTCTGGGGCCAGGGGTCTGGCAGGCTCCGGGGCAAATGGACTACGGAAGCCGAGAGGGGCCCGTCCGCGCCAAAACCCAAAACGCGCTGCGGCCTCCAGGGACACAGGGGACACAAGTGGCTGTGTGGCTTGCAGTGCCCGACCAGAGGGAGGGAGGTTGTCTGGCTGCTGAGGCGCAGCCGGTGTCAGCCCTTCGGGGAACTGCCCGTGGATGCTTCGGGAATGGGGGCTGCCAACTCAGAACCCCCGTTCCCTGTGGCTGCAGCCAGCCAGGGGGCTCCAGGGTCGGGCGCGCCCGCGGGCCTGGGGGGCTTCTTGCCTGTGTGCAGGGCTTCTACGCACAAGGTGGCACCACATCCCGGCCTAAGGGTGGTGGCAGGAACTCAGGAGGCACTCAGGGACTCAGCAGGGCCCGCCCCTGGGGCAAGGGGTCTGGCAGGCTCCGGGGCAAATGGACTACGGAAGCCGAGAGGGGCCCGTCCGCGCCAAAACCCAAAACGCGCTGCGGCCTCCAGGGACACAGGGGACACAAGTGGCTGTGTGGCTTGCAGTGCCCGACCAGAGGGAGGGAGGTTGTCTGGCTGCTGAGGCGCAGCCGGTGTCAGCCCTTCGGGGAACTGCCCGTGGATGCTTCGGGAATGGGGGCTGCCAACTCAGAACCCCCGTTCCCTGTGGCTGCAGCCAGCCAGGGGGCTCCAGGGTCAGGCGCGCCCGCGGGCCTGGGGGGCTTCTTGCCTGTGTGCAGGGCTTCTACGCACAAGGTGGCACCTCATCCCGGCCCAAGGGTGGTGGCAGGAACTCAGGAGGCGCTCGGGGACTCAGCAGGGCCCGCCTCTGGGGCCAGGGGTCTGGCAGGCTCCGGGGCAAATGGACTACGGAAGCCGAGAGTGGCCCGTCCGCGCCAAAACCCAAAATGCGCTGCGGCCTCCAGGGACAAAGGGGACACAAGTGGCTGTGTGGCTTGCAGTGCCCGACCAGAGGGAGGGAGGTTGTCTGGCTGCTGAGGCGCAGCCGGTGTCAGCCCTTAGGGGAACTTCCCGTGGATGCTTCGGGAATGGGGGCTGCCAACTCAGAACCCCCGTTCCCTGTGGCTGCAGCCAGCCAGGGGGCTCCAGGGTCGGGCGCGCCCGCGGGCCTGGGGGTCTTCTTGCCTGTGTGCAGGGCTTCTACGCACAAGGTGGCACCTCATCCCGGCCCAAGGGTGGTGGCAGGAACCCAGGAGGCGCTCGGGGACTCAGCAGGGCCCGCCCCTGTGGCCAGGGGTCTGGCAGGCTCCGGGGCAAATGGACTACGGAACCCGAGAGGGGCCCGTCCGCGCCAAAACCCAAAACGCGCTGCGGCCTCCAGGGACACAGGGGACACAAGTGGCTGTGTGGCTTGCAGTGCCCGACCAGAGGGAGGGAGGTTGTCTGGCTGCTGAGGCACAGCCGGTGTCAGCCCTTCGGGGAACTGCCCGTGGATGCTTCGGGAATGGGGGCTGCCAACTCAGAACCCCCGTTCCCTGTGGCTGCAGCCAGCCAGGGGGCTCCAGGGTCGGGCGCGCCCGCGGGCCTAGGGGCTTCTTGCCTGTGTGCAGGGCTTCTACGCACAAGGTGGCACCACATCCCGGCCCAAGGGTGGTGGCAGGAACTAGGGAGGCACTCAGGGACTCAGCAGGGCCCGCCCCTGGGGCAAGGGGTCTGGCAGGCTCTGGGGCTAATGGACTACGGAAGCCAAGAGGGGCCCGTCCGCGCCAAAACCCAAAACGTGCTGCGGCCTCCAGGGACACAGGGGACACAAGTGGCTGTGTGGCTTGCAGTGCCCGACCAGAGGGAGGGAGGTTGTCTGGCTGCTGAGGCGCAACCGGTGTCAGCCCTTCGGGGAACTGCCCGTGGATGCTTCGGGAATGGGGGCTGCCAACTCAGAACCCCCGTTCCCTGTGGCTGCAGCCAGCCAGGGGGCTCCAGGGTCGGGCGCGCCCGCGGGCCTAGGGGCTTCTTGCCTGTGTGCAGGGCTTCTACGCACAAGGTGGAACCACATCCCGGCCCAAGGGTGGTGGCAGGAACTCAGGAGGCGCTCGGGGACTCAGCAGGGCCCGCCTCTGGGGCCAGGGGTCTGGCAGGCTCCGGGGCAAATGGACTACGGAAGCCGAGAGGGGCCCGTCCGCGCCAAAACCCAAAACGCGCTGCGGCCTCCAGGGACACAGGGGACACAAGTGGCTGTGTGGCTTGCAGTGCCCGACCAGAGGGAGGGAGGTTGTCTGGCTGCTGAGGCGCAGCCGGTGTCAGCCCTTCGGGGAACTGCCCGTGGATGCTTCGGGAATGGGGGCTGCCAACTCAGAACCCCCGTTCCCTGTGGCTGCAGCCAGCCAGGGGGCTCCAGGGTCGGGCGCGCCCGCGGGCCTGGGGGGCTTCTTGCCTGTGTGCAGGGCTTCTACGCACAAGGTGGCACCACATCCCGGCCCAAGGGTGGTGGCAGGAACTCAGGAGGCACTCAGGGACTCAGCAGGGCCCGCCCCTGGGGCAAGGGGTCTGGCAGGCTCCGGGGCAAATGGACTACGGAAGCCGAGAGGGGCCCGTCCGCGCCAAAACCCAAAACGCGCTGCGGCCTCCAGGGACACAGGGGACACAAGTGGCTGTGTGGCTTGCAGTGCCCGACCAGAGGGAGGGAGGTTGTCTGGCTGCTGAGGCGCAGCCGGTGTCAGCCCTTCGGGGAACTGCCCGTGGATGCTTCGGGAATGGGGGCTGCCAACTCAGTACCCCCGTTCCCTGTGGCTGCAGCCAGCCAGGGGGCTCCAGGGTCGGGCGCGCCCGCGGGCCTGGGGGGCTTCTTGCCTGTGTGCAGGGCTTCTACGCACAAGGTGGCACCTCATCCCGGCCCAAGGGTGGTGGCAGGAACTCAGGAGGCGCTCGGGGACTCAGCAGGGCCCGCCTCTGGGGCCAGGGGTCTGGCAGGCTCCGGGGCAAATGGACTACGGAAGCCGAGAGGGGCCCGTCCGCGCCAAAACCCAAAACGCGCTGCGGCCTCCAGGGACAAAGGGGACACAAGTGGCTGTGTGGCTTGCAGTGCCCGACCAGAGGGAGGGAGGTTGTCTGGCTGCTGAGGCGCAGCCGGTGTCAGCCCTTCGGGGAACTGCCCGTGGATGCTTCGGGAATGGGGGCTGCCAACTCAGAACCCCCATTCCCTGTGGCTGCAGCCAGCCAGGGGGCTCCAGGGTCGGGCGCGCCCGCGGGCCTGGGGGGCTTCTTGCCTGTGTGCAGGGCTTCTACGCACAAGGTGGCACCACATCCCGGCCTAAGGGTGGTGGCAGGAACTCAGGAGGCACTCAGGGACTCAGCAGGGCCCGCCCCTGGGGCAAGGGGTCTGGCAGGCTCCGGGGCAAATGGACTACGGAAGCCGAGAGGGGCCCGTCCGCGCCAAAACCCAAAACGCGCTGCGGCCTCCAGGGACACAGGGGACACAAGTGGCTGTGTGGCTTGCAGTGCCCGACCAGAGGGAGGGAGGTTGTCTGGCTGCTGAGGCGCAGCCGGTGTCAGCCCTTCGGGGAACTGCCCGTGGATGCTTCGGGAATGGGGGCTGCCAACTCAGAACCCCCGTTCCCTGTGGCTGCAGCCAGCCAGGGGGCTCCAGGGTCGGGCGCGCCCGCGGGCCTGGGGGGCTTCTTGCCTGTGTGCAGGGCTTCTACGCACAAGGTGGCACCTCATCCCGGCCCAAGGGTGGTGGCAGGAACTCAGGAGGCGCTCGGGGACTCAGCAGGGCCCGCCTCTGGGGCCAGGGGTCTGGCAGGCTCCGGGGCAAATGGACTACGGAAGCCGAGAGGGGCCCGTCCGCGCCAAAACCCAAAACGCGCTGCAGCCTCCAGGGACACAGGGGACACAAGTGGCTGTGTGGCTTGCAGTGCCCGACCAGAGGGAGGGAGGTTGTCTGGCTGCTGAGGCGCAGCCGGTGTCAGCCCTTCGGGGAACTGCCCGTGGATGCTTCGGGAATGGGGGCTGCCAACTCAGAACCCCCGTTCCCTGTGGCTGCAGCCAGCCAGGGGGCTCCAGGGTCGGGCGCGCCCGCGGGCCTGGGGGGCTTCTTGCCTGTGTGCAGGGCTTCTACGCACAAGGTGGCACCACATCCCGGCCCAAGGGTGGTGGCAGGAACTCAGGAGGCACTCAGGGACTCAGCAGGGCCCGCCCCTGGGGCAAGGGGTCTGGCAGGCTCCGGGGCAAATGGACTACGGAAGCCGAGAGGGGCCCGTCCGCGCCAAAACCCAAAACGCGCTGCGGCCTCCAGGGAAACAGGGGACACAAGTGGCTGTGTGGCTTGCAGTGCCCGACCAGAGGGAGGGAGGTTGTCTGGCTGCTGAGGCGCAGCCGGTGTCAGCCCTTCGGGGAACTGCCCGTGGATGCTTCGGGAATGGGGGCTGCCAACTCAGAACCCCCGTTCCCTGTGGCTGCAGCCAGCCAGGGGGCTCCAGGGTCGGGCGCGCCCGCGGGCCTGGGGGGCTTCTTGCCTGTGTGCAGGGCTTCTACGCACAAGGTGGCACCTCATCCCAGCCCAAGGGTGGTGGCAGGAACCCAGGAGGCGCTCGGGGACTCAGCAGGGCCTGCCCCTGGGGCCAGGGGTTTGGCAGGCTCCGGGGGCAAATGGACTACGGAAGCCGAGAGGGGCCTGTCCGCGCCAAAACCCAAAACGCGCTGCGGCCTCCAGGGACACAGGGGACACAAGTGGCTGTGTGGCTTGCAGTGCCCGACCAGAGGGAGGGAGGTTGTCTGGCTGCTGAGGCACAGCCGGTGTCAGCCCTTCGGGGAACTGCCCGTGGATGCTTCGGGAATGGGGGCTGCCAACTCAGAACCCCCGTTCCCTGTGGCTGCAGCCAGCCAGGGGGCTCCAGGGTCGGGCGCGCCCGCGGGCCTGGGGGGCTTCTTGCCTGTGTGCAGGGCTTCTACGCACAAGGTGGCACCTCATCCCGGCCCAAGGGTGGTGGCAGGAACCCAGGAGGCGCTCGGGGACTCAGCAGGGCCCGCCCCTGGGGCCAGGGGTCTGGCAAGCTCCGGGGGCAAATGGACTACGGAAGCCGAGAGGGGCCCGTCCGCGCCAAAACCCAAAATGCGCTGCTGCCTCCAGGGACACAGGGGACACAAGTGGCTGTGTGGCTTGCAGTGCCCGACCAGAGGGAGGGAGGTTGTCTGGCTGCTGAGGCACAGCCGGTGTCAGCCGTTCAGGGAATTGCCCGTGGATGCTTCGGGAATGGGGGCTGCCAACTCAGAACCCCCGTTCCCTGTGGCTGCAGCCAGCCAGGGGGCTCCAGGGTCGGGCGCGCCCGCGGGCCTAGGGGCTTCTTGCCTGTGTGCAGGGCTTCTACGCACAAGGTGGCACCACATCCCGGCCCAAGGGTGGTGGCAGGAACTCAGGAGGCACTCAGGGACTCAGCAGGGCCCGCCCCTGGGGCAAGGGGTCTGGCAGGCTCCGGGGCAAATGGACTACGGAAGCCGAGAGGGGCCCGTCCGCGCCAAAACCCAAAACGCGCTGCGGCCTCCAGGGACACAGGGGACACAAGTGGCTGTGTGGCTTGCAGTGCCCGACCAGAGGGAGGGAGGTTGTCTGGCTGCTGAGGCGCAGCCGGTGTCAGCCCTTCGGGGAACTGCCCGTGGATGCTTCGGGAATGGGGGCTGCCAACTCAGTACCCCCGTTCCCTGTGGCTGCAGCCAGCCAGGGGGCTCCAGGGTCGGGCGCGCCCGCGGGCCTGGGGGGCTTCTTGCCTGTGTGCAGGGCTTCTACGCACAAGGTGGCACCTCATCCCGGCCCAAGGGTGGTGGCAGGAACTCAGGAGGCGCTCGGGGACTCAGCAGGGCCCGCCTCTGGGGCAAGGGGTCTGGCAGGCTCCGGGGCAAATGGACTACGGAAGCCGAGAGGGGCCCGTCCGCGCCAAAACCCAAAACGCGCTGCGGCCTCCAGGGACAAAGGGGACACAAGTGGCTGTGTGGCTTGCAGTGCCCGACCAGAGGGAGGGAGGTTGTCTGGCTGCTGAGGCGCAGCCGGTGTCAGCCCTTCGGGGAACTGCCCGTGGATGCTTCGGGAATGGGGGCTGCCAACTCAGAACCCCCGTTCCCTGTGGCTGCAGCCAGCCAGGGGGCTCCAGGGTCGGGCGCGCCCGCGGGCCTGGGGGGCTTCTTGCCTGTGTGCAGGGCTTCTACGCACAAGGTGGCACCACATCCCGGCCTAAGGGTGGTGGCAGGAACTCAGGAGGCACTCAGGGACTCAGCAGGGCCCGCCCCTGGGGCAAGGGGTCTGGCAGGCTCCGGGGCAAATGGACTACGGAAGCCGAGAGGGGCCCGTCCGCGCCAAAACCCAAAACGCGCTGCGGCCTCCAGGGACACAGGGGACACAAGTGGCTGTGTGGCTTGCAGTGCCCGACCAGAGGGAGGGAGGTTGTCTGGCTGCTGAGGCGCAGCCGGTGTCAGCCCTTCGGGGAACTGCCCGTGGATGCTTCGGGAATGGGGGCTGCCAACTCAGAACCCCCGTTCCCTGTGGCTGCAGCCAGCCAGGGGGCTCCAGGGTCGGGCGCGCCCGCGGGCCTGGGGGGCTTCTTGCCTGTGTGCAGGGCTTCTACGCACAAGGTGGCACCTCATCCCGGCCCAAGGGTGGTGGCAGGAACTCAGGAGGCGCTCGGGGACTCAGCAGGGCCCGCCTCTGGGGCCAGGGGTCTGGCAGGCTCCGGGGCAAATGGACTACGGAAGCCGAGAGGGGCCCGTCCGCGCCAAAACCCAAAACGCGCTGCGGCCTCCAGGGACACAGGGGACACAAGTGGCTGTGTGGCTTGCAGTGCCCGACCAGAGGGAGGGAGGTTGTCTGGCTGCTGAGGCGCAGCCGGTGTCAGCCCTTCGGGGAACTGCCCGTGGATGCTTCGGGAATGGGGGCTGCCAACTCAGAACCCCCGTTCCCTGTGGCTGCAGCCAGCCAGGGGGCTCCAGGGTCGGGCGCGCCGGCGGGCCTGGGGGGCTTCTTGCCTGTGTGCAGGGCTTCTACGCACAAGGTGGCACCACATCCCGGCCCAAGGGTGGTGGCAGGAACTCAGGAGGCACTCAGGGACTCAGCAGGGCCCGCCCCTGGGGCAAGGGGTCTGGCAGGCTCCGGGGCAAATGGACTACGGAAGCCGAGAGGGGCCCGTCCGCGCCAAAACCCAAAACGCGCTGCGGCCTCCAGGGAAACAGGGGACACAAGTGGCTGTGTGGCTTGCAGTGCCCGACCAGAGGGAGGGAGGTTGTCTGGCTGCTGAGGCGCAGCCGGTGTCAGCCCTTCGGGGAACTGCCCGTGGATGCTTCGGGAATGGGGGCTGCCAACTCAGAACCCCCGTTCCCTGTGGCTGCAGCCAGCCAGGGGGCTCCAGGGTCGGGCGCGCCCGCGGGCCTGGGGGGCTTCTTGCCTGTGTGCAGGGCTTCTACGCACAAGGTGGCACCTCATCCCAGCCCAAGGGTGGTGGCAGGAACCCAGGAGGCGCTCGGGGACTCAGCAGGGCCTGCCCCTGGGGCCAGGGGTTTGGCAGGCTCCGGGGGCAAATGGACTACGGAAGCCGAGAGGGGCCTGTCCGCGCCAAAACCCAAAACGCGCTGCGGCCTCCAGGGACACAGGGGACACAAGTGGCTGTGTGGCTTGCAGTGCCCGACCAGAGGGAGGGAGGTTGTCTGGCTGCTGAGGCGCAGCCGGTGTCAGCCCTTCGGGGAACTGCCCGTGGATGCTTCGGGAATGGGGGCTGCCAACTCAGTACCCCCGTTCCCTGTGGCTGCAGCCAGCCAGGGGGCTCCAGGGTCGGGCGCGCCCGCGGGCCTGGGGGGCTTCTTGCCTGTGTGCAGGGCTTCTACGCACAAGGTGGCACCTCATCCCGGCCCAAGGGTGGTGGCAGGAACTCAGGAGGCGCTCGGGGACTCAGCAGGGCCCGCCTCTGGGGCAAGGGGTCTGGCAGGCTCCGGGGCAAATGGACTACGGAAGCCGAGAGGGGCCCGTCCGCGCCAAAACCCAAAACGCGCTGCGGCCTCCAGGGACAAAGGGGACACAAGTGGCTGTGTGGCTTGCAGTGCCCGACCAGAGGGAGGGAGGTTGTCTGGCTGCTGAGGCGCAGCCGGTGTCAGCCCTTCGGGGAACTGCCCGTGGATGCTTCGGGAATGGGGGCTGCCAACTCAGAACCCCCGTTCCCTGTGGCTGCAGCCAGCCAGGGGGCTCCAGGGTCGGGCGCGCCCGCGGGCCTGGGGGGCTTCTTGCCTGTGTGCAGGGCTTCTACGCACAAGGTGGCACCACATCCCGGCCTAAGGGTGGTGGCAGGAACTCAGGAGGCACTCAGGGACTCAGCAGGGCCCGCCCCTGGGGCAAGGGGTCTGGCAGGCTCCGGGGCAAATGGACTACGGAAGCCGAGAGGGGCCCGTCCGCGCCAAAACCCAAAACGCGCTGCGGCCTCCAGGGACACAGGGGACACAAGTGGCTGTGTGGCTTGCAGTGCCCGACCAGAGGGAGGGAGGTTGTCTGGCTGCTGAGGCGCAGCCGGTGTCAGCCCTTCGGGGAACTGCCCGTGGATGCTTCGGGAATGGGGGCTGCCAACTCAGAACCCCCGTTCCCTGTGGCTGCAGCCAGCCAGGGGGCTCCAGGGTCGGGCGCGCCCGCGGGCCTGGGGGGCTTCTTGCCTGTGTGCAGGGCTTCTACGCACAAGGTGGCACCTCATCCCGGCCCAAGGGTGGTGGCAGGAACCCAGGAGGCGCTCGGGGACTCAGCAGGGCCCGCCCCTGGGGCCAGGGGTCTGGCAGGCTCCGGGGCAAATGGACTACGGAAGCCGAGAGGGGCCCGTCCGCGCCAAAACCCAAAACGCGCTGCGGCCTCCAGGGACACAGGGGACACAAGTGGCTGTGTGGCTTGCAGTGCCCGACCAGAGGGAGGGAGGTTGTCTGGCTGCTGAGGCACAGCCGGTGTCAGCCCTTCGGGGAACTGCCCGTGGATGCTTCGGGAATGGGGGCTGCCAACTCAGAACCCCCGTTCCCTGTGGCTGCAGCCAGCCAGGGGGCTCCAGGGTCGGGCGCGCCCGCGGGCCTAGGGGCTTCTTGCCTGTGTGCAGGGCTTCTACGCACAAGGTGGCACCACATCCCGGCCCAAGGGTGGTGGCAGGAACTAGGGAGGCACTCAGGGACTCAGCAGGGCCCGCCCCTGGGGCAAGGGGTCTGGCAGGCTCTGGGGCTAATGGACTACGGAAGCCAAGAGGGGCCCGTCCGCGCCAAAACCCAAAACGTGCTGCGGCCTCCAGGGACACAGGGGACACAAGTGGCTGTGTGGCTTGCAGTGCCCGACCAGAGGGAGGGAGGTTGTCTGGCTGCTGAGGCGCAACCGGTGTCAGCCCTTCGGGGAACTGCCCGTGGATGCTTCGGGAATGGGGGCTGCCAACTCAGAACCCCCGTTCCCTGTGGCTGCAGCCAGCCAGGGGGCTCCAGGGTCGGGCGCGCCCGCGGGCCTAGGGGCTTCTTGCCTGTGTGCAGGGCTTCTACGCACAAGGTGGAACCACATCCCGGCCCAAGGGTGGTGGCAGGAACTCAGGAGGCGCTCGGGGACTCAGCAGGGCCCGCCCCTGGGGCAAGGGGTCTGGCAGGCTCCGGGGCAAATGGACTACGGAAGCCGAGAGGGGCCCGTCCGCGCCAAAACCCAAAACGCGCTGCGGCCTCCAGGGACACAGGGGACACAAGTGGCTGTGTGGCTTGCAGTGCCCGACCAGAGGGAGGGAGGTTGTCTGGCTGCTGAGGCGCAGCCGGTGTCAGCCCTTCGGGGAACTGCCCGTGGATGCTTCGGGAATGGGGGCTGCCAACTCAGAACCCCCGTTCCCTGTGGCTGCAGCCAGCCAGGGGGCTCCAGGGTCGGGCGCGCCCGCGGGCCTGGGGGGCTTCTTGCCTGTGTGCAGGGCTTCTACGCACAAGGTGGCACCACATCCCGGCCCAAGGGTGGTGGCAGGAACTCAGGAGGCACTCAGGGACTCAGCAGGGCCCGCCCCTGGGGCAAGGGGTCTGGCAGGCTCCGGGGCAAATGGACTACGGAAGCCGAGAGGGGCCCGTCCGCGCCAAAACCCAAAACGCGCTGCGGCCTCCAGGGACACAGGGGACACAAGTGGCTGTGTGGCTTGCAGTGCCCGACCAGAGGGAGGGAGGTTGTCTGGCTGCTGAGGCGCAGCCGGTGTCAGCCCTTCGGGGAACTGCCCGTGGATGCTTCGGGAATGGGGGCTGCCAACTCAGTACCCCCGTTCCCTGTGGCTGCAGCCAGCCAGGGGGCTCCAGGGTCGGGCGCGCCCGCGGGCCTGGGGGGCTTCTTGCCTGTGTGCAGGGCTTCTACGCACAAGGTGGCACCTCATCCCGGCCCAAGGGTGGTGGCAGGAACTCAGGAGGCGCTCGGGGACTCAGCAGGGCCCGCCTCTGGGGCCAGGGGTCTGGCAGGCTCCGGGGCAAATGGACTACGGAAGCCGAGAGGGGCCCGTCCGCGCCAAAACCCAAAACGCGCTGCGGCCTCCAGGGACAAAGGGGACACAAGTGGCTGTGTGGCTTGCAGTGCCCGACCAGAGGGAGGGAAGTTGTCTGGCTGCTGAGGCGCAGCCGGTGTCAGCCCTTCGGGGAACTGCCCGTGGATGCTTCGGGAATGGGGGCTGCCAACTCAGAACCCCCGTTCCCTGTGGCTGCAGCCAGCCAGGGGGCTCCAGGGTCGGGCGCGCCCGCGGGCCTGGGGGGCTTCTTGCCTGTGTGCAGGGCTTCTACGCACAAGGTGGCACCACATCCCGGCCTAAGGGTGGTGGCAGGAACTCAGGAGGCACTCAGGGACTCAGCAGGGCCCGCCCCTGGGGCAAGGGGTCTGGCAGGCTCCGGGGCAAATGGACTACGGAAGCCGAGAGGGGCCCGTCCGCGCCAAAACCCAAAACGCGCTGCGGCCTCCAGGGACACAGGGGACACAAGTGGCTGTGTGGCTTGCAGTGCCCGACCAGAGGGAGGGAGGTTGTCTGGCTGCTGAGGCGCAACCGGTGTCAGCCCTTCGGGGAACTGCCCGTGGATGCTTCGGGAATGGGGGCTGCCAACTCAGAACCCCCGTTCCCTGTGGCTGCAGCCAGCCAGGGGGCTCCAGGGTCGGGCGCGCCCGCGGGCCTGGGGGGCTTCTTGCCTGTGTGCAGGGCTTCTACGCACAAGGTGGCACCTCATCCCGGCCCAAGGGTGGTGGCAGGAACTCAGGAGGCGCTCGGGGACTCAGCAGGGCCCGCCTCTGGGGCCAGGGGTCTGGCAGGCTCCGGGGCAAATGGACTACGGAAGCCGAGAGGGGCCCGTCCGCGCCAAAACCCAAAACGCGCTGCAGCCTCCAGGGACACAGGGGACACAAGTGGCTGTGTGGCTTGCAGTGCCCGACCAGAGGGAAGGAGGTTGTCTGGCTGCTGAGGCGCAGCCGGTGTCAGCCCTTCGGGGAACTGCCCGTGGATGCTTCGGGAATGGGGGCTGCCAACTCAGAACCCCCGTTCCCTGTGGCTGCAGCCAGCCAGGGGGCTCCAGGGTCGGGCGCGCCCGCGGGCCTGGGGGGCTTCTTGCCTGTGTGCAGGGCTTCTACGCACAAGGTGGCACCACATCCCGGCCCAAGGGTGGTGGCAGGAACTCAGGAGGCACTCAGGGACTCAGCAGGGCCCGCCCCTGGGGCAAGGGGTCTGGCAGGCTCCGGGGCAAATGGACTACGGAAGCCGAGAGGGGCCCGTCCGCGCCAAAACCCAAAACGCGCTGCGGCCTCCAGGGAAACAGGGGACACAAGTGGCTGTGTGGCTTGCAGTGCCCGACCAGAGGGAGGGAGGTTGTCTGGCTGCTGAGGCGCAGCCGGTGTCAGCCCTTCGGGGAACTGCCCGTGGATGCTTCGGGAATGGGGGCTGCCAACTCAGAACCCCCGTTCCCTGTGGCTGCAGCCAGCCAGGGGGCTCCAGGGTCGGGCGCGCCCGCGGGCCTGGGGGGCTTCTTGCCTGTGTGCAGGGCTTCTACGCACAAGGTGGCACCTCATCCCAGCCCAAGGGTGGTGGCAGGAACCCAGGAGGCGCTCGGGGACTCAGCAGGGCCTGCCCCTGGGGCCAGGGGTTTGGCAGGCTCCGGGGGCAAATGGACTACGGAAGCCGAGAGGGGCCTGTCCGCGCCAAAACCCAAAACGCGCTGCGGCCTCCAGGGACACAGGGGACACAAGTGGCTGTGTGGCTTGCAGTGCCCGACCAGAGGGAGGGAGGTTGTCTGGCTGCTGAGGCACAGCCGGTGTCAGCCCTTCGGGGAACTGCCCGTGGATGCTTCGGGAATGGGGGCTGCCAACTCAGAACCCCCGTTCCCTGTGGCTGCAGCCAGCCAGGGGGCTCCAGGGTCGGGCGCGCCCGCGGGCCTGGGGGGCTTCTTGCCTGTGTGCAGGGCTTCTACGCACAAGGTGGCACCTCATCCCGGCCCAAGGGTGGTGGCAGGAACCCAGGAGGCGCTCGGGGACTCAGCAGGGCCCGCCCCTGGGGCAAGGGGTCTGGCAGGCTCCGGGGCAAATGGACTACGGAAGCCGAGAGGGGCCCGTCCGCGCCAAAACCCAAAACGCGCTGCGGCCTCCAGGGAAACAGGGGACACAAGTGGCTGTGTGGCTTGCAGTGCCCGACCAGAGGGAGGGAGGTTGTCTGGCTGCTGAGGCGCAGCCGGTGTCAGCCCTTCGGGGAACTGCCCGTGGATGCTTCGGGAATGGGGGCTGCCAACTCAGAACCCCCGTTCCCTGTGGCTGCAGCCAGCCAGGGGGCTCCAGGGTCGGGCGCGCCCGCGGGCCTGGGGGGCTTCTTGCCTGTGTGCAGGGCTTCTACGCACAAGGTGGCACCTCATCCCGGCCCAAGGGTGGTGGCAGGAACTCAGGAGGCGCTCGGGGACTCAGCAGGGCCCGCCTCTGGGGCCAGGGGTCTGGCAGGCTCCGGGGGCAAATGGACTACGGAAGCCGAGAGGGGCCTGTCCGCGCCAAAACCCAAAACGCGCTGCGGCCTCCAGGGACACAGGGGACACAAGTGGCTGTGTGGCTTGCAGTGCCCGACCAGAGGGAGGGAGGTTGTCTGGCTGCTGAGGCGCAGCCGGTGTCAGCCCTTCGGGGAACTGCCCGTGGATGCTTCGGGAATGGGGGCTGCCAACTCAGTACCCCCGTTCCCTGTGGCTGCAGCCAGCCAGGGGGCTCCAGGGTCGGGCGCGCCCGCGGGCCTGGGGGGCTTCTTGCCTGTGTGCAGGGCTTCTACGCACAAGGTGGCACCTCATCCCGGCCCAAGGGTGGTGGCAGGAACTCAGGAGGCGCTCGGGGACTCAGCAGGGCCCGCCTCTGGGGCAAGGGGTCTGGCAGGCTCCGGGGCAAATGGACTACGGAAGCCGAGAGGGGCCCGTCCGCGCCAAAACCCAAAACGCGCTGCGGCCTCCAGGGACAAAGGGGACACAAGTGGCTGTGTGGCTTGCAGTGCCCGACCAGAGGGAGGGAGGTTGTCTGGCTGCTGAGGCGCAGCCGGTGTCAGCCCTTCGGGGAACTGCCCGTGGATGCTTCGGGAATGGGGGCTGCCAACTCAGAACCCCCGTTCCCTGTGGCTGCAGCCAGCCAGGGGGCTCCAGGGTCGGGCGCGCCCGCGGGCCTGGGGGGCTTCTTGCCTGTGTGCAGGGCTTCTACGCACAAGGTGGCACCACATCCCGGCCTAAGGGTGGTGGCAGGAACTCAGGAGGCACTCAGGGACTCAGCAGGGCCCGCCCCTGGGGCAAGGGGTCTGGCAGGCTCCGGGGCAAATGGACTACGGAAGCCGAGAGGGGCCCGTCCGCGCCAAAACCCAAAACGCGCTGCGGCCTCCAGGGACACAGGGGACACAAGTGGCTGTGTGGCTTGCAGTGCCCGACCAGAGGGAGGGAGGTTGTCTGGCTGCTGAGGCGCAGCCGGTGTCAGCCCTTCGGGGAACTGCCCGTGGATGCTTCGGGAATGGGGGCTGCCAACTCAGAACCCCCGTTCCCTGTGGCTGCAGCCAGCCAGGGGGCTCCAGGGTCGGGCGCGCCCGCGGGCCTGGGGGGCTTCTTGCCTGTGTGCAGGGCTTCTACGCACAAGGTGGCACCTCATCCCGGCCCAAGGGTGGTGGCAGGAACCCAGGAGGCGCTCGGGGACTCAGCAGGGCCCGCCCCTGGGGCCAGGGGTCTGGCAGGCTCCGGGGCAAATGGACTACGGAAGCCGAGAGGGGCCCGTCCGCGCCAAAACCCAAAACGCGCTGCGGCCTCCAGGGACACAGGGGACACAAGTGGCTGTGTGGCTTGCAGTGCCCGACCAGAGGGAGGGAGGTTGTCTGGCTGCTGAGGCACAGCCGGTGTCAGCCCTTCGGGGAACTGCCCGTGGATGCTTCGGGAATGGGGGCTGCCAACTCAGAACCCCCGTTCCCTGTGGCTGCAGCCAGCCAGGGGGCTCCAGGGTCGGGCGCGCCCGCGGGCCTAGGGGCTTCTTGCCTGTGTGCAGGGCTTCTACGCACAAGGTGGCACCACATCCCGGCCCAAGGGTGGTGGCAGGAACTAGGGAGGCACTCAGGGACTCAGCAGGGCCCGCCCCTGGGGCAAGGGGTCTGGCAGGCTCTGGGGCTAATGGACTACGGAAGCCAAGAGGGGCCCGTCCGCGCCAAAACCCAAAACGTGCTGCGGCCTCCAGGGACACAGGGGACACAAGTGGCTGTGTGGCTTGCAGTGCCCGACCAGAGGGAGGGAGGTTGTCTGGCTGCTGAGGCGCAACCGGTGTCAGCCCTTCGGGGAACTGCCCGTGGATGCTTCGGGAATGGGGGCTGCCAACTCAGAACCCCCGTTCCCTGTGGCTGCAGCCAGCCAGGGGGCTCCAGGGTCGGGCGCGCCCGCGGGCCTAGGGGCTTCTTGCCTGTGTGCAGGGCTTCTACGCACAAGGTGGAACCACATCCCGGCCCAAGGGTGGTGGCAGGAACTCAGGAGGCGCTCGGGGACTCAGCAGGGCCCGCCCCTGGGGCAAGGGGTCTGGCAGGCTCCGGGGCAAATGGACTACGGAAGCCGAGAGGGGCCCGTCCGCGCCAAAACCCAAAACGCGCTGCGGCCTCCAGGGACACAGGGGACACAAGTGGCTGTGTGGCTTGCAGTGCCCGACCAGAGGGAGGGAGGTTGTCTGGCTGCTGAGGCGCAGCCGGTGTCAGCCCTTCGGGGAACTGCCCGTGGATGCTTCGGGAATGGGGGCTGCCAACTCAGAACCCCCGTTCCCTGTGGCTGCAGCCAGCCAGGGGGCTCCAGGGTCGGGCGCGCCCGCGGGCCTGGGGGGCTTCTTGCCTGTGTGCAGGGCTTCTACGCACAAGGTGGCACCACATCCCGGCCCAAGGGTGGTGGCAGGAACTCAGGAGGCACTCAGGGACTCAGCAGGGCCCGCCCCTGGGGCAAGGGGTCTGGCAGGCTCCGGGGCAAATGGACTACGGAAGCCGAGAGGGGCCCGTCCGCGCCAAAACCCAAAACGCGCTGCGGCCTCCAGGGACACAGGGGACACAAGTGGCTGTGTGGCTTGCAGTGCCCGACCAGAGGGAGGGAGGTTGTCTGGCTGCTGAGGCGCAGCCGGTGTCAGCCCTTCGGGGAACTGCCCGTGGATGCTTCGGGAATGGGGGCTGCCAACTCAGTACCCCCGTTCCCTGTGGCTGCAGCCAGCCAGGGGGCTCCAGGGTCGGGCGCGCCCGCGGGCCTGGGGGGCTTCTTGCCTGTGTGCAGGGCTTCTACGCACAAGGTGGCACCTCATCCCGGCCCAAGGGTGGTGGCAGGAACTCAGGAGGCGCTCGGGGACTCAGCAGGGCCCGCCTCTGGGGCCAGGGGTCTGGCAGGCTCCGGGGCAAATGGACTACGGAAGCCGAGAGGGGCCCGTCCGCGCCAAAACCCAAAACGCGCTGCGGCCTCCAGGGACAAAGGGGACACAAGTGGCTGTGTGGCTTGCAGTGCCCGACCAGAGGGAGGGAAGTTGTCTGGCTGCTGAGGCGCAGCCGGTGTCAGCCCTTCGGGGAACTGCCCGTGGATGCTTCGGGAATGGGGGCTGCCAACTCAGAACCCCCGTTCCCTGTGGCTGCAGCCAGCCAGGGGGCTCCAGGGTCGGGCGCGCCCGCGGGCCTGGGGGGCTTCTTGCCTGTGTGCAGGGCTTCTACGCACAAGGTGGCACCACATCCCGGCCTAAGGGTGGTGGCAGGAACTCAGGAGGCACTCAGGGACTCAGCAGGGCCCGCCCCTGGGGCAAGGGGTCTGGCAGGCTCCGGGGCAAATGGACTACGGAAGCCGAGAGGGGCCCGTCCGCGCCAAAACCCAAAACGCGCTGCGGCCTCCAGGGACACAGGGGACACAAGTGGCTGTGTGGCTTGCAGTGCCCGACCAGAGGGAGGGAGGTTGTCTGGCTGCTGAGGCGCAACCGGTGTCAGCCCTTCGGGGAACTGCCCGTGGATGCTTCGGGAATGGGGGCTGCCAACTCAGAACCCCCGTTCCCTGTGGCTGCAGCCAGCCAGGGGGCTCCAGGGTCGGGCGCGCCCGCGGGCCTGGGGGGCTTCTTGCCTGTGTGCAGGGCTTCTACGCACAAGGTGGCACCTCATCCCGGCCCAAGGGTGGTGGCAGGAACTCAGGAGGCGCTCGGGGACTCAGCAGGGCCCGCCTCTGGGGCCAGGGGTCTGGCAGGCTCCGGGGCAAATGGACTACGGAAGCCGAGAGGGGCCCGTCCGCGCCAAAACCCAAAACGCGCTGCAGCCTCCAGGGACACAGGGGACACAAGTGGCTGTGTGGCTTGCAGTGCCCGACCAGAGGGAAGGAGGTTGTCTGGCTGCTGAGGCGCAGCCGGTGTCAGCCCTTCGGGGAACTGCCCGTGGATGCTTCGGGAATGGGGGCTGCCAACTCAGAACCCCCGTTCCCTGTGGCTGCAGCCAGCCAGGGGGCTCCAGGGTCGGGCGCGCCCGCGGGCCTGGGGGGCTTCTTGCCTGTGTGCAGGGCTTCTACGCACAAGGTGGCACCACATCCCGGCCCAAGGGTGGTGGCAGGAACTCAGGAGGCACTCAGGGACTCAGCAGGGCCCGCCCCTGGGGCAAGGGGTCTGGCAGGCTCCGGGGCAAATGGACTACGGAAGCCGAGAGGGGCCCGTCCGCGCCAAAACCCAAAACGCGCTGCGGCCTCCAGGGAAACAGGGGACACAAGTGGCTGTGTGGCTTGCAGTGCCCGACCAGAGGGAGGGAGGTTGTCTGGCTGCTGAGGCGCAGCCGGTGTCAGCCCTTCGGGGAACTGCCCGTGGATGCTTCGGGAATGGGGGCTGCCAACTCAGAACCCCCGTTCCCTGTGGCTGCAGCCAGCCAGGGGGCTCCAGGGTCGGGCGCGCCCGCGGGCCTGGGGGGCTTCTTGCCTGTGTGCAGGGCTTCTACGCACAAGGTGGCACCTCATCCCAGCCCAAGGGTGGTGGCAGGAACCCAGGAGGCGCTCGGGGACTCAGCAGGGCCTGCCCCTGGGGCCAGGGGTTTGGCAGGCTCCGGGGGCAAATGGACTACGGAAGCCGAGAGGGGCCTGTCCGCGCCAAAACCCAAAACGTGCTGCGGCCTCCAGGGACACAGGGGACACAAGTGGCTGTGTGGCTTGCAGTGCCCGACCAGAGGGAGGGAGGTTGTCTGGCTGCTGAGGCACAGCCGGTGTCAGCCCTTCGGGGAACTGCCCGTGGATGCTTCGGGAATGGGGGCTGCCAACTCAGAACCCCCGTTCCCTGTGGCTGCAGCCAGCCAGGGGGCTCCAGGGTCGGGCGCGCCCGCGGGCCTGGGGGGCTTCTTGCCTGTGTGCAGGGCTTCTACGCACAAGGTGGCACCTCATCCCGGCCCAAGGGTGGTGGCAGGAACCCAGGAGGCGCTCGGGGACTCAGCAGGGCCCGCCCCTGGGGCAAGGGGTCTGGCAGGCTCCGGGGCAAATGGACTACGGAAGCCGAGAGGGGCCCGTCCGCGCCAAAACCCAAAACGCGCTGCGGCCTCCAGGGAAACAGGGGACACAAGTGGCTGTGTGGCTTGCAGTGCCCGACCAGAGGGAGGGAGGTTGTCTGGCTGCTGAGGCGCAGCCGGTGTCAGCCCTTCGGGGAACTGCCCGTGGATGCTTCGGGAATGGGGGCTGCCAACTCAGAACCCCCGTTCCCTGTGGCTGCAGCCAGCCAGGGGGCTCCAGGGTCGGGCGCGCCCGCGGGCCTGGGGGGCTTCTTGCCTGTGTGCAGGGCTTCTACGCACAAGGTGGCACCTCATCCCGGCCCAAGGGTGGTGGCAGGAACTCAGGAGGCGCTCGGGGACTCAGCAGGGCCCGCCTCTGGGGCCAGGGGTCTGGCAGGCTCCGGGGCAAATGGACTACGGAAGCCGAGAGGGGCCCGTCCGCGCCAAAACCCAAAACGCGCTGCGGCCTCCAGGGACAAAGGGGACACAAGTGGCTGTGTGGCTTGCAGTGCCCGACCAGAGGGAGGGAAGTTGTCTGGCTGCTGAGGCGCAGCCGGTGTCAGCCCTTCGGGGAACTGCCCGTGGATGCTTCGGGAATGGGGGCTGCCAACTCAGAACCCCCGTTCCCTGTGGCTGCAGCCAGCCAGGGGGCTCCAGGGTCGGGCGCGCCCGCGGGCCTGGGGGGCTTCTTGCCTGTGTGCAGGGCTTCTACGCACAAGGTGGCACCACATCCCGGCCTAAGGGTGGTGGCAGGAACTCAGGAGGCACTCAGGGACTCAGCAGGGCCCGCCCCTGGGGCAAGGGGTCTGGCAGGCTCCGGGGCAAATGGACTACGGAAGCCGAGAGGGGCCCGTCCGCGCCAAAACCCAAAACGCGCTGCGGCCTCCAGGGACACAGGGGACACAAGTGGCTGTGTGGCTTGCAGTGCCCGACCAGAGGGAGGGAGGTTGTCTGGCTGCTGAGGCGCAACCGGTGTCAGCCCTTCGGGGAACTGCCCGTGGATGCTTCGGGAATGGGGGCTGCCAACTCAGAACCCCCGTTCCCTGTGGCTGCAGCCAGCCAGGGGGCTCCAGGGTCGGGCGCGCCCGCGGGCCTGGGGGGCTTCTTGCCTGTGTGCAGGGCTTCTACGCACAAGGTGGCACCTCATCCCGGCCCAAGGGTGGTGGCAGGAACTCAGGAGGCGCTCGGGGACTCAGCAGGGCCCGCCTCTGGGGCCAGGGGTCTGGCAGGCTCCGGGGCAAATGGACTACGGAAGCCGAGAGGGGCCCGTCCGCGCCAAAACCCAAAACGCGCTGCAGCCTCCAGGGACACAGGGGACACAAGTGGCTGTGTGGCTTGCAGTGCCCGACCAGAGGGAAGGAGGTTGTCTGGCTGCTGAGGCGCAGCCGGTGTCAGCCCTTCGGGGAACTGCCCGTGGATGCTTCGGGAATGGGGGCTGCCAACTCAGAACCCCCGTTCCCTGTGGCTGCAGCCAGCCAGGGGGCTCCAGGGTCGGGCGCGCCCGCGGGCCTGGGGGGCTTCTTGCCTGTGTGCAGGGCTTCTACGCACAAGGTGGCACCACATCCCGGCCCAAGGGTGGTGGCAGGAACTCAGGAGGCACTCAGGGACTCAGCAGGGCCCGCCCCTGGGGCAAGGGGTCTGGCAGGCTCCGGGGCAAATGGACTACGGAAGCCGAGAGGGGCCCGTCCGCGCCAAAACCCAAAACGCGCTGCGGCCTCCAGGGAAACAGGGGACACAAGTGGCTGTGTGGCTTGCAGTGCCCGACCAGAGGGAGGGAGGTTGTCTGGCTGCTGAGGCGCAGCCGGTGTCAGCCCTTCGGGGAACTGCCCGTGGATGCTTCGGGAATGGGGGCTGCCAACTCAGAACCCCCGTTCCCTGTGGCTGCAGCCAGCCAGGGGGCTCCAGGGTCGGGCGCGCCCGCGGGCCTGGGGGGCTTCTTGCCTGTGTGCAGGGCTTCTACGCACAAGGTGGCACCTCATCCCAGCCCAAGGGTGGTGGCAGGAACCCAGGAGGCGCTCGGGGACTCAGCAGGGCCTGCCCCTGGGGCCAGGGGTTTGGCAGGCTCCGGGGGCAAATGGACTACGGAAGCCGAGAGGGGCCTGTCCGCGCCAAAACCCAAAACGCGCTGCGGCCTCCAGGGACACAGGGGACACAAGTGGCTGTGTGGCTTGCAGTGCCCGACCAGAGGGAGGGAGGTTGTCTGGCTGCTGAGGCACAGCCGGTGTCAGCCCTTCGGGGAACTGCCCGTGGATGCTTCGGGAATGGGGGCTGCCAACTCAGAACCCCCGTTCCCTGTGGCTGCAGCCAGCCAGGGGGCTCCAGGGTCGGGCGCGCCCGCGGGCCTGGGGGGCTTCTTGCCTGTGTGCAGGGCTTCTACGCACAAGGTGGCACCTCATCCCGGCCCAAGGGTGGTGGCAGGAACCCAGGAGGCGCTCGGGGACTCAGCAGGGCCCGCCCCTGGGGCCAGGGGTCTGGCAAGCTCCGGGGGCAAATGGACTACGGAAGCCGAGAGGGGCCCGTCCGCGCCAAAACCCAAAATGCGCTGCTGCCTCCAGGGACACAGGGGACACAAGTGGCTGTGTGGCTTGCAGTGCCCGACCAGAGGGAGGGAGGTTGTCTGGCTGCTGAGGCACAGCCGGTGTCAGCCGTTCAGGGAATTGCCCGTGGATGCTTCGGGAATGGGGGCTGCCAACTCAGAACCCCCGTTCCCTGTGGCTGCAGCCAGCCAGGGGGCTCCAGGGTCGGGCGCGCCCGCGGGCCTAGGGGCTTCTTGCCTGTGTGCAGGGCTTCTACGCACAAGGTGGCACCACATCCCGGCCCATGGGTGGTGGCAGGAACTCAGGAGGCACTCAGGGACTCAGCAGGGCCCGCCCCTGGGGCAAGGGGTCTGGCAGGCTCCGGGGCAAATGGACTACGGAAGCCGAGAGGGGCCCGTCCGCGCCAAAACCCAAAACGCGCTGCGGCCTCCAGGGACACAGGGGACACAAGTGGCTGTGTGGCTTGCAGTGCCCGACCAGAGGGAGGGAGGTTGTCTGGCTGCTGAGGCGCAGCCGGTGTCAGCCCTTCGGGGAACTGCCCGTGGATGCTTCGGGAATGGGGGCTGCCAACTCAGAACCCCCGTTCCCTGTGGCTGCAGCCAGCCAGGGGGCTCCAGGGTCGGGCGCGCCCGCGGGCCTAGGGGCTTCTTGCCTGTGTGCAGGGCTTCTACGCACAAGGTGGAACCACATCCCGGCCCAAGGGTGGTGGCAGGAACTCAGGAGGCACTCAGGGACTCAGCAGGGCCCGCCCCTGGGGCAAGGGGTCTGGCAGGCTCCGGGGCAAATGGACTACGGAAGCCGAGAGGGGCCCGTCCGCGCCAAAACCCAAAACGCGCTGCGGCCTCCAGGGACACAGGGGACACAAGTGGCTGTGTGGCTTGCAGTGCCCGACCAGAGGGAGGGAGGTTGTCTGGCTGCTGAGGCGCAGCCGGTGTCAGCCCTTCGGGGAACTGCCCGTGGATGCTTCGGGAATGGGGGCTGCCAACTCAGTACCCCCGTTCCCTGTGGCTGCAGCCAGCCAGGGGGCTCCAGGGTCGGGCGCGCCGGCGGGCCTGGGGGGCTTCTTGCCTGTGTGCAGGGCTTCTACGCACAAGGTGGCACCTCATCCCGGCCCAAGGGTGGTGGCAGGAACTCAGGAGGCGCTCGGGGACTCAGCAGGGCCCGCCTCTGGGGCAAGGGGTCTGGCAGGCTCCGGGGCAAATGGACTACGGAAGCCGAGAGGGGCCCGTCCGCGCCAAAACCCAAAACGCGCTGCGGCCTCCAGGGACAAAGGGGACACAAGTGGCTGTGTGGCTTGCAGTGCCCGACCAGAGGGAGGGAGGTTGTCTGGCTGCTGAGGCGCAGCCGGTGTCAGCCCTTCGGGGAACTGCCCGTGGATGCTTCGGGAATGGGGGCTGCCAACTCAGAACCCCCGTTCCCTGTGGCTGCAGCCAGCCAGGGGGCTCCAGGGTCGGGCGCGCCCGCGGGCCTGGGGGGCTTCTTGCCTGTGTGCAGGGCTTCTACGCACAAGGTGGCACCACATCCCGGCCTAAGGGTGGTGGCAGGAACTCAGGAGGCACTCAGGGACTCAGCAGGGCCCGCCCCTGGGGCAAGGGGTCTGGCAGGCTCCGGGGCAAATGGACTACGGAAGCCGAGAGGGGCCCGTCCGCGCCAAAACCCAAAACGCGCTGCGGCCTCCAGGGACACAGGGGACACAAGTGGCTGTGTGGCTTGCAGTGCCCGACCAGAGGGAGGGAGGTTGTCTGGCTGCTGAGGCGCAGCCGGTGTCAGCCCTTCGGGGAACTGCCCGTGGATGCTTCGGGAATGGGGGCTGCCAACTCAGAACCCCCGTTCCCTGTGGCTGCAGCCAGCCAGGGGGCTCCAGGGTCGGGCGCGCCCGCGGGCCTGGGGGGCTTCTTGCCTGTGTGCAGGGCTTCTACGCACAAGGTGGCACCTCATCCCGGCCCAAGGGTGGTGGCAGGAACTCAGGAGGCGCTTGGGGACTCAGCAGGGCCCGCCTCTGGGGCCAGGGGTCTGGCAGGCTCCGGGGCAAATGGACTACGGAAGCCGAGAGGGGCCCGTCCGCGCCAAAACCCAAAACGCGCTGCGGCCTCCAGGGACACAGGGGACACAAGTGGCTGTGTGGCTTGCAGTGCCCGACCAGAGGGAGGGAGGTTGTCTGGCTGCTGAGGCGCAGCCGGTGTCAGCCCTTCGGGGAACTGCCCGTGGATGCTTCGGGAATGGGGGCTGCCAACTCAGAACCCCCGTTCCCTGTGGCTGCAGCCAGCCAGGGGGCTCCAGGGTCGGGCGCGCCGGCGGGCCTGGGGGGCTTCTTGCCTGTGTGCAGGGCTTCTACGCACAAGGTGGCACCACATCCCGGCCCAAGGGTGGTGGCAGGAACTCAGGAGGCACTCAGGGACTCAGCAGGGCCCGCCCCTGGGGCAAGGGGTCTGGCAGGCTCCGGGGCAAATGGACTACGGAAGCCGAGAGGGGCCCGTCCGCGCCAAAACCCAAAACGCGCTGCGGCCTCCAGGGAAACAGGGGACACAAGTGGCTGTGTGGCTTGCAGTGCCCGACCAGAGGGAGGGAGGTTGTCTGGCTGCTGAGGCACAGCCGGTGTCAGCCCTTCGGGGAACTGCCCGTGGATGCTTCGGGAATGGGGGCTGCCAACTCAGAACCCCCGTTCCCTGTGGCTGCAGCCAGCCAGGGGGCTCCAGGGTCGGGCGCGCCGGCGGGCCTGGGGGGCTTCTTGCCTGTGTGCAGGGCTTCTACGCACAAGGTGGCACCTCATCCCGGCCCAAGGGTGGTGGCAGGAACTCAGGAGGCGCTCGGGGACTCAGCAGGGCCCGCCTCTGGGGCCAGGGGTCTGGCAGGCTCCGGGGCAAATGGACTACGGAAGCCGAGAGGGGCCCGTCCGCGCCAAAACCCAAAACGCGCTGCGGCCTCCAGGGACACAGGGGACACAAGTGGCTGTGTGGCTTGCAGTGCCCGACCAGAGGGAGGGAGGTTGTCTGGCTGCTGAGGCGCAGCCGGTGTCAGCCCTTCGGGGAACTGCCCGTGGATGCTTCGGGAATGGGGGCTGCCAACTCAGAACCCCCGTTCCCTGTGGCTGCAGCCAGCCAGGGGGCTCCAGGGTCGGGCGCGCCGGCGGGCCTGGGGGGCTTCTTGCCTGTGTGCAGGGCTTCTACGCACAAGGTGGCACCACATCCCGGCCCAAGGGTGGTGGCAGGAACTCAGGAGGCACTCAGGGACTCAGCAGGGCCCGCCCCTGGGGCAAGGGGTCTGGCAGGCTCCGGGGCAAATGGACTACGGAAGCCGAGAGGGGCCCGTCCGCGCCAAAACCCAAAACGCGCTGCGGCCTCCAGGGAAACAGGGGACACAAGTGGCTGTGTGGCTTGCAGTGCCCGACCAGAGGGAGGGAGGTTGTCTGGCTGCTGAGGCGCAGCCGGTGTCAGCCCTTCGGGGAACTGCCCGTGGATGCTTCGGGAATGGGGGCTGCCAACTCAGAACCCCCGTTCCCTGTGGCTGCAGCCAGCCAGGGGGCTCCAGGGTCGGGCGCGCCCGCGGGCCTGGGGGGCTTCTTGCCTGTGTGCAGGGCTTCTACGCACAAGGTGGCACCTCATCCCAGCCCAAGGGTGGTGGCAGGAACCCAGGAGGCGCTCGGGGACTCAGCAGGGCCTGCCCCTGGGGCCAGGGGTTTGGCAGGCTCCGGGGGCAAATGGACTACGGAAGCCGAGAGGGGCCTGTCCGCGCCAAAACCCAAAACGCGCTGCGGCCTCCAGGGACACAGGGGACACAAGTGGCTGTGTGGCTTGCAGTGCCCGACCAGAGGGAGGGAGGTTGTCTGGCTGCTGAGGCGCAGCCGGTGTCAGCCCTTCGGGGAACTGCCCGTGGATGCTTCGGGAATGGGGGCTGCCAACTCAGTACCCCCGTTCCCTGTGGCTGCAGCCAGCCAGGGGGCTCCAGGGTCGGGCGCGCCCGCGGGCCTGGGGGGCTTCTTGCCTGTGTGCAGGGCTTCTACGCACAAGGTGGCACCTCATCCCGGCCCAAGGGTGGTGGCAGGAACTCAGGAGGCGCTCGGGGACTCAGCAGGGCCCGCCTCTGGGGCCAGGGGTCTGGCAGGCTCCGGGGCAAATGGACTACGGAAGCCGAGAGGGGCCCGTCCGCGCCAAAACCCAAAACGCGCTGCGGCCTCCAGGGACACAGGGGACACAAGTGGCTGTGTGGCTTGCAGTGCCCGACCAGAGGGAGGGAGGTTGTCTGGCTGCTGAGGCGCAGCCGGTGTCAGCCCTTCGGGGAACTGCCCGTGGATGCTTCGGGAATGGGGGCTGCCAACTCAGAACCCCCGTTCCCTGTGGCTGCAGCCAGCCAGGGGGCTCCAGGGTCGGGCGCGCCGGCGGGCCTGGGGGGCTTCTTGCCTGTGTGCAGGGCTTCTACGCACAAGGTGGCACCACATCCCGGCCCAAGGGTGGTGGCAGGAACTCAGGAGGCACTCAGGGACTCAGCAGGGCCCGCCCCTGGGGCAAGGGGTCTGGCAGGCTCCGGGGCAAATGGACTACGGAAGCCGAGAGGGGCCCGTCCGCGCCAAAACCCAAAACGCGCTGCGGCCTCCAGGGAAACAGGGGACACAAGTGGCTGTGTGGCTTGCAGTGCCCGACCAGAGGGAGGGAGGTTGTCTGGCTGCTGAGGCGCAGCCGGTGTCAGCCCTTCGGGGAACTGCCCGTGGATGCTTCGGGAATGGGGGCTGCCAACTCAGAACCCCCGTTCCCTGTGGCTGCAGCCAGCCAGGGGGCTCCAGGGTCGGGCGCGCCCGCGGGCCTGGGGGGCTTCTTGCCTGTGTGCAGGGCTTCTACGCACAAGGTGGCACCTCATCCCAGCCCAAGGGTGGTGGCAGGAACCCAGGAGGCGCTCGGGGACTCAGCAGGGCCTGCCCCTGGGGCCAGGGGTTTGGCAGGCGCCGGGGGCAAATGGACTACGGAAGCCGAGAGGGGCCTGTCCGCGCCAAAACCCAAAACGCGCTGCGGCCTCCAGGGACACAGGGGACACAAGTGGCTGTGTGGCTTGCAGTGCCCGACCAGAGGGAGGGAGGTTGTCTGGCTGCTGAGGCGCAGCCGGTGTCAGCCCTTCGGGGAACTGCCCGTGGATGCTTCGGGAATGGGGGCTGCCAACTCAGTACCCCCGTTCCCTGTGGCTGCAGCCAGCCAGGGGGCTCCAGGGTCGGGCGCGCCCGCGGGCCTGGGGGGCTTCTTGCCTGTGTGCAGGGCTTCTACGCACAAGGTGGCACCTCATCCCGGCCCAAGGGTGGTGGCAGGAACTCAGGAGGCGCTCGGGGACTCAGCAGGGCCCGCCTCTGGGGCAAGGGGTCTGGCAGGCTCCGGGGCAAATGGACTACGGAAGCCGAGAGGGGCCCGTCCGCGCCAAAACCCAAAACGCGCTGCGGCCTCCAGGGACAAAGGGGACACAAGTGGCTGTGTGGCTTGCAGTGCCCGACCAGAGGGAGGGAGGTTGTCTGGCTGCTGAGGCGCAGCCGGTGTCAGCCCTTCGGGGAACTGCCCGTGGATGCTTCGGGAATGGGGGCTGCCAACTCAGAACCCCCGTTCCCTGTGGCTGCAGCCAGCCAGGGGGCTCCAGGGTCGGGCGCGCCGGCGGGCCTGGGGGGCTTCTTGCCTGTGTGCAGGGCTTCTACGCACAAGGTGGCACCACATCCCGGCCTAAGGGTGGTGGCAGGAACTCAGGAGGCACTCAGGGACTCAGCAGGGCCCGCCCCTGGGGCAAGGGGTCTGGCAGGCTCCGGGGCAAATGGACTACGGAAGCCGAGAGGGGCCCGTCCGCGCCAAAACCCAAAACGCGCTGCGGCCTCCAGGGACACAGGGGACACAAGTGGCTGTGTGGCTTGCAGTGCCCGACCAGAGGGAGGGAGGTTGTCTGGCTGCTGAGGCGCAGCCGGTGTCAGCCCTTCGGGGAACTGCCCGTGGATGCTTCGGGAATGGGGGCTGCCAACTCAGAACCCCCGTTCCCTGTGGCTGCAGCCAGCCAGGGGGCTCCAGGGTCGGGCGCGCCGGCGGGCCTGGGGGGCTTCTTGCCTGTGTGCAGGGCTTCTACGCACAAGGTGGCACCACATCCCGGCCCAAGGGTGGTGGCAGGAACTCAGGAGGCACTCAGGGACTCAGCAGGGCCCGCCCCTGGGGCAAGGGGTCTGGCAGGCTCCGGGGCAAATGGACTACGGAAGCCGAGAGGGGCCCGTCCGCGCCAAAACCCAAAACGCGCTGCGGCCTCCAGGGAAACAGGGGACACAAGTGGCTGTGTGGCTTGCAGTGCCCGACCAGAGGGAGGGAGGTTGTCTGGCTGCTGAGGCGCAGCCGGTGTCAGCCCTTCGGGGAACTGCCCGTGGATGCTTCGGGAATGGGGGCTGCCAACTCAGAACCCCCGTTCCCTGTGGCTGCAGCCAGCCAGGGGGCTCCAGGGTCGGGCGCGCCCGCGGGCCTGGGGGGCTTCTTGCCTGTGTGCAGGGCTTCTACGCACAAGGTGGCACCTCATCCCAGCCCAAGGGTGGTGGCAGGAACCCAGGAGGCGCTCGGGGACTCAGCAGGGCCTGCCCCTGGGGCCAGGGGTTTGGCAGGCTCCGGGGGCAAATGGACTACGGAAGCCGAGAGGGGCCTGTCCGCGCCAAAACCCAAAACGCGCTGCGGCCTCCAGGGACACAGGGGACACAAGTGGCTGTGTGGCTTGCAGTGCCCGACCAGAGGGAGGGAGGTTGTCTGGCTGCTGAGGCGCAGCCGGTGTCAGCCCTTCGGGGAACTGCCCGTGGATGCTTCGGGAATGGGGGCTGCCAACTCAGTACCCCCGTTCCCTGTGGCTGCAGCCAGCCAGGGGGCTCCAGGGTCGGGCGCGCCCGCGGGCCTGGGGGGCTTCTTGCCTGTGTGCAGGGCTTCTACGCACAAGGTGGCACCTCATCCCGGCCCAAGGGTGGTGGCAGGAACTCAGGAGGCGCTCGGGGACTCAGCAGGGCCCGCCTCTGGGGCAAGGGGTCTGGCAGGCTCCGGGGCAAATGGACTACGGAAGCCGAGAGGGGCCCGTCCGCGCCAAAACCCAAAACGCGCTGCGGCCTCCAGGGACAAAGGGGACACAAGTGGCTGTGTGGCTTGCAGTGCCCGACCAGAGGGAGGGAGGTTGTCTGGCTGCTGAGGCGCAGCCGGTGTCAGCCCTTCGGGGAACTGCCCGTGGATGCTTCGGGAATGGGGGCTGCCAACTCAGAACCCCCGTTCCCTGTGGCTGCAGCCAGCCAGGGGGCTCCAGGGTCGGGCGCGCCGGCGGGCCTGGGGGGCTTCTTGCCTGTGTGCAGGGCTTCTACGCACAAGGTGGCACCACATCCCGGCCTAAGGGTGGTGGCAGGAACTCAGGAGGCACTCAGGGACTCAGCAGGGCCCGCCCCTGGGGCAAGGGGTCTGGCAGGCTCCGGGGCAAATGGACTACGGAAGCCGAGAGGGGCCCGTCCGCGCCAAAACCCAAAACGCGCTGCGGCCTCCAGGGACACAGGGGACACAAGTGGCTGTGTGGCTTGCAGTGCCCGACCAGAGGGAGGGAGGTTGTCTGGCTGCTGAGGCGCAGCCGGTGTCAGCCCTTCGGGGAACTGCCCGTGGATGCTTCGGGAATGGGGGCTGCCAACTCAGAACCCCCGTTCCCTGTGGCTGCAGCCAGCCAGGGGGCTCCAGGGTCGGGCGCGCCCGCGGGCCTGGGGGGCTTCTTGCCTGTGTGCAGGGCTTCTACGCACAAGGTGGCACCTCATCCCGGCCCAAGGGTGGTGGCAGGAACTCAGGAGGCGCTCAGGGACTCAGCAGGGCCCGCCTCTGGGGCCAGGGGTCTGGCAGGCTCCGGGGCAAATGGACTACGGAAGCCGAGAGGGGCCCGTCCGCGCCAAAACCCAAAACGCGCTGCGGCCTCCAGGGACACAGGGGACACAAGTGGCTGTGTGGCTTGCAGTGCCCGACCAGAGGGAGGGAGGTTGTCTGGCTGCTGAGGCGCAGCCGGTGTCAGCCCTTCGGGGAACTGCCCGTGGATGCTTCGGGAATGGGGGCTGCCAACTCAGAACCCCCGTTCCCTGTGGCTGCAGCCAGCCAGGGGGCTCCAGGGTCGGGCGCGCCGGCGGGCCTGGGGGGCTTCTTGCCTGTGTGCAGGGCTTCTACGCACAAGGTGGCACCACATCCCGGCCCAAGGGTGGTGGCAGGAACTCAGGAGGCACTCAGGGACTCAGCAGGGCCCGCCCCTGGGGCAAGGGGTCTGGCAGGCTCCGGGGCAAATGGACTACGGAAGCCGAGAGGGGCCCGTCCGCGCCAAAACCCAAAACGCGCTGCGGCCTCCAGGGAAACAGGGGACACAAGTGGCTGTGTGGCTTGCAGTGCCCGACCAGAGGGAGGGAGGTTGTCTGGCTGCTGAGGCGCAGCCGGTGTCAGCCCTTCGGGGAACTGCCCGTGGATGCTTCGGGAATGGGGGCTGCCAACTCAGAACCCCCGTTCCCTGTGGCTGCAGCCAGCCAGGGGGCTCCAGGGTCGGGCGCGCCCGCGGGCCTGGGGGGCTTCTTGCCTGTGTGCAGGGCTTCTACGCACAAGGTGGCACCTCATCCCAGCCCAAGGGTGGTGGCAGGAACCCAGGAGGCGCTCGGGGACTCAGCAGGGCCTGCCCCTGGGGCCAGGGGTTTGGCAGGCTCCGGGGGCAAATGGACTACGGAAGCCGAGAGGGGCCTGTCCGCGCCAAAACCCAAAACGCGCTGCGGCCTCCAGGGACACAGGGGACACAAGTGGCTGTGTGGCTTGCAGTGCCCGACCAGAGGGAGGGAGGTTGTCTGGCTGCAGAGGCGCAGCCGGTGTCAGCCCTTCGGGGAACTGCCCGTGGATGCTTCGGGAATGGGGGCTGCCAACTCAGAACCCCCGTTCCCTGTGGCTGCAGCCAGCCAGGGGGCTCCAGGGTCGGGCGCGCCCGCGGGCCTGGGGGGCTTCTTGCCTGTGTGCAGGGCTTCTACGCACAAGGTGGCACCTCATCCCGGCCCAAGGGTGGTGGCAGGAACCCAGGAGGCGCTCGGGGACTCAGCAGGGCCCGCCCCTGGGGCCAGGGGTCTGGCAAGCTCCGGGGGCAAATGGACTACGGAAGCCGAGAGGGGCCCGTCCGCGCCAAAACCCAAAATGCGCTGCTGCCTCCAGGGACACAGGGGACACAAGTGGCTGTGTGGCTTGCAGTGCCCGACCAGAGGGAGGGAGGTTGTCTGGCTGCTGAGGCGCAGCCGGTGTCAGCCCTTCGGGGAACTGCCCGTGGATGCTTCGGGAATGGGGGCTGCCAACTCAGAACCCCCGTTCCCTGTGGCTGCAGCCAGCCAGGGGGCTCCAGGGTCGGGCGCGCCGGCGGGCCTGGGGGGCTTCTTGCCTGTGTGCAGGGCTTCTACGCACAAGGTGGCTCCACATCCCGGCCCAAGGGTGGTGGCAGGAACTCAGGAGGCACTCAGGGACTCAGCAGGGCCCGCCCCTGGGGCAAGGGGTCTGGCAGGCTCCGGGGCAAATGGACTACGGAAGCCGAGAGGGGCCCGTCCGCGCCAAAACCCAAAACGCGCTGCGGCCTCCAGGGAAACAGGGGACACAAGTGGCTGTGTGGCTTGCAGTGCCCGACCAGAGGGAGGGAGGTTGTCTGGCTGCTGAGGCGCAGCCGGTGTCAGCCCTTCGGGGAACTGCCCGTGGATGCTTCGGGAATGGGGGCTGCCAACTCAGAACCCCCGTTCCCTGTGGCTGCAGCCAGCCAGGGGGCTCCAGGGTCGGGCGCGCCGGCGGGCCTGGGGGGCTTCTTGCCTGTGTGCAGGGCTTCTACGCACAAGGTGGCACCTCATCCCGGCCCAAGGGTGGTGGCAGGAACTCAGGAGGCGCTCGGGGACTCAGCAGGGCCCGCCTCTGGGGCCAGGGGTCTGGCAGGCTCCGGGGCAAATGGACTACGGAAGCCGAGAGGGGCCCGTCCGCGCCAAAACCCAAAACGCGCTGCGGCCTCCAGGGACACAGGGGACACAAGTGGCTGTGTGGCTTGCAGTGCCCGACCAGAGGGAGGGAGGTTGTCTGGCTGCTGAGGCGCAGCCGGTGTCAGCCCTTCGGGGAACTGCCCGTGGATGCTTCGGGAATGGGGGCTGCCAACTCAGAACCCCCGTTCCCTGTGGCTGCAGCCAGCCAGGGGGCTCCAGGGTCGGGCGCGCCGGCGGGCCTGGGGGGCTTCTTGCCTGTGTGCAGGGCTTCTACGCACAAGGTGGCACCACATCCCGGCCCAAGGGTGGTGGCAGGAACTCAGGAGGCACTCAGGGACTCAGCAGGGCCCGCCCCTGGGGCAAGGGGTCTGGCAGGCTCCGGGGCAAATGGACTACGGAAGCCGAGAGGGGCCCGTCCGCGCCAAAACCCAAAACGCGCTGCGGCCTCCAGGGAAACAGGGGACACAAGTGGCTGTGTGGCTTGCAGTGCCCGACCAGAGGGAGGGAGGTTGTCTGGCTGCTGAGGCGCAGCCGGTGTCAGCCCTTCGGGGAACTGCCCGTGGATGCTTCGGGAATGGGGGCTGCCAACTCAGAACCCCCGTTCCCTGTGGCTGCAGCCAGCCAGGGGGCTCCAGGGTCGGGCGCGCCCGCGGGCCTGGGGGGCTTCTTGCCTGTGTGCAGGGCTTCTACGCACAAGGTGGCACCTCATCCCAGCCCAAGGGTGGTGGCAGGAACCCAGGAGGCGCTCGGGGACTCAGCAGGGCCTGCCCCTGGGGCCAGGGGTTTGGCAGGCTCCGGGGGCAAATGGACTACGGAAGCCGAGAGGGGCCTGTCCGCGCCAAAACCCAAAACGCGCTGCGGCCTCCAGGGACACAGGGGACACAAGTGGCTGTGTGGCTTGCAGTGCCCGACCAGAGGGAGGGAGGTTGTCTGGCTGCTGAGGCGCAGCCGGTGTCAGCCCTTCGGGGAACTGCCCGTGGATGCTTCGGGAATGGGGGCT
Organism: Lepus europaeus; assembly: GCF_033115175.1. NCBI lineage: Eukaryota > Metazoa > Chordata > Mammalia > Lagomorpha > Leporidae > Lepus > Lepus europaeus. The sequence goes on from NW_026909122.1 coordinate 110,827, forward strand.
GCCAACTCAGTACCCCCGTTCCCTGTGGCTGCAGCCAGCCAGGGGGCTCCAGGGTCGGGCGCGCCCGCGGGCCTGGGGGGCTTCTTGCCTGTGTGCAGGGCTTCTACGCACAAGGTGGCACCTCATCCCGGCCCAAGGGTGGTGGCAGGAACTCAGGAGGCGCTCGGGGACTCAGCAGGGCCCGCCTCTGGGGCAAGGGGTCTGGCAGGCTCCGGGGCAAATGGACTACGGAAGCCGAGAGGGGCCCGTCCGCGCCAAAACCCAAAACGCGCTGCGGCCTCCAGGGACAAAGGGGACACAAGTGGCTGTGTGGCTTGCAGTGCCCGACCAGAGGGAGGGAGGTTGTCTGGCTGCTGAGGCGCAGCCGGTGTCAGCCCTTCGGGGAACTGCCCGTGGATGCTTCGGGAATGGGGGCTGCCAACTCAGAACCCCCGTTCCCTGTGGCTGCAGCCAGCCAGGGGGCTCCAGGGTCGGGCGCGCCGGCGGGCCTGGGGGGCTTCTTGCCTGTGTGCAGGGCTTCTACGCACAAGGTGGCACCACATCCCGGCCTAAGGGTGGTGGCAGGAACTCAGGAGGCACTCAGGGACTCAGCAGGGCCCGCCCCTGGGGCCAGGGGTCTGGCAGGCTCCGGGGCAAATGGACTACGGAAGCCGAGAGGGGCCCGTCCGCGCCAAAACCCAAAACGCGCTGCGGCCTCCAGGGACACAGGGGACACAAGTGGCTGTGTGGCTTGCAGTGCCCGACCAGAGGGAGGGAGGTTGTCTGGCTGCTGAGGCGCAGCCGGTGTCAGCCCTTCGGGGAACTGCCCGTGGATGCTTCGGGAATGGGGGCTGCCAACTCAGAACCCCCGTTCCCTGTGGCTGCAGCCAGCCAGGGGGCTCCAGGGTCGGGCGCGCCCGCGGGCCTGGGGGGCTTCTTGCCTGTGTGCAGGGCTTCTACGCACAAGGTGGCACCTCATCCCGGCCCAAGGGTGGTGGCAGGAACTCAGGAGGCGCTCAGGGACTCAGCAGGGCCCGCCTCTGGGGCCAGGGGTCTGGCAGGCTCCGGGGCAAATGGACTACGGAAGCCGAGAGGGGCCCGTCCGCGCCAAAACCCAAAACGCGCTGCGGCCTCCAGGGACACAGGGGACACAAGTGGCTGTGTGGCTTGCAGTGCCCGACCAGAGGGAGGGAGGTTGTCTGGCTGCTGAGGCGCAGCCGGTGTCAGCCCTTCGGGGAACTGCCCGTGGATGCTTCGGGAATGGGGGCTGCCAACTCAGAACCCCCGTTCCCTGTGGCTGCAGCCAGCCAGGGGGCTCCAGGGTCGGGCGCGCCGGCGGGCCTGGGGGGCTTCTTGCCTGTGTGCAGGGCTTCTACGCACAAGGTGGCACCACATCCCGGCCCAAGGGTGGTGGCAGGAACTCAGGAGGCACTCAGGGACTCAGCAGGGCCCGCCCCTGGGGCAAGGGGTCTGGCAGGCTCCGGGGCAAATGGACTACGGAAGCCGAGAGGGGCCCGTCCGCGCCAAAACCCAAAACGCGCTGCGGCCTCCAGGGAAACAGGGGACACAAGTGGCTGTGTGGCTTGCAGTGCCCGACCAGAGGGAGGGAGGTTGTCTGGCTGCTGAGGCGCAGCCGGTGTCAGCCCTTCGGGGAACTGCCCGTGGATGCTTCGGGAATGGGGGCTGCCAACTCAGAACCCCCGTTCCCTGTGGCTGCAGCCAGCCAGGGGACTCCAGGGTCGGGCGCGCCCGCGGGCCTGGGGGGCTTCTTGCCTGTGTGCAGGGCTTCTACGCACAAGGTGGCACCTCATCCCAGCCCAAGGGTGGTGGCAGGAACCCAGGAGGCGCTCGGGGACTCAGCAGGGCCTGCCCCTGGGGCCAGGGGTTTGGCAGGCTCCGGGGGCAAATGGACTACGGAAGCCGAGAGGGGCCTGTCCGCGCCAAAACCCAAAACGCGCTGCGGCCTCCAGGGACACAGGGGACACAAGTGGCTGTGTGGCTTGCAGTGCCCGACCAGAGGGAGGGAGGTTGTCTGGCTGCAGAGGCGCAGCCGGTGTCAGCCCTTCGGGGAACTGCCCGTGGATGCTTCGGGAATGGGGGCTGCCAACTCAGAACCCCCGTTCCCTGTGGCTGCAGCCAGCCAGGGGGCTCCAGGGTCGGGCGCGCCCGCGGGCCTGGGGGGCTTCTTGCCTGTGTGCAGGGCTTCTACGCACAAGGTGGCACCTCATCCCGGCCCAAGGGTGGTGGCAGGAACCCAGGAGGCGCTCGGGGACTCAGCAGGGCCCGCCCCTGGGGCCAGGGGTCTGGCAAGCTCCGGGGGCAAATGGACTACGGAAGCCGAGAGGGGCCCGTCCGCGCCAAAACCCAAAATGCGCTGCTGCCTCCAGGGACACAGGGGACACAAGTGGCTGTGTGGCTTGCAGTGCCCGACCAGAGGGAGGGAGGTTGTCTGGCTGCTGAGGCGCAGCCGGTGTCAGCCGTTCAGGGAATTGCCCGTGGATGCTTCGGGAATGGGGGCTGCCAACTCAGAACCCCCGTTCCCTGTGGCTGCAGCCAGCCAGGGGGCTCCAGGGTCGGGCGCGCCCGCGGGCCTAGGGGCTTCTTGCCTGTGTGCAGGGCTTCTACGCACAAGGTGGCACCACATCCCGGCCCAAGGGTGGTGGCAGGAACTCAGGAGGCACTCAGGGACTCAGCAGGGCCCGCCCCTGGGGCAAGGGGTCTGGCAGGCTCCGGGGGCAAATGGACTACGGAAGCCGAGAGGGGCCCGTCCGCGCCAAAACCCAAAACGCGCTGCGGCCTCCAGGGACACAGGGGACACGAGTGGCTGTGTGGCTTGCAGTGCCCGACCAGAGGGAGGGAGGTTGTCTGGCTGCTGAGGCGCAGCCGGTGTCAGCCCTTCGGGGAACTGCCCGTGGATGCTTCGGGAATGGGGGCTGCCAACTCAGAACCCCCGTTCCCTGTGGCTGCAGCCAGCCAGGGGGCTCCAGGGTCGGGCGCGCCCGCGGGCCTGGGGGGCTTCTTGCCTGTGTGCAGGGCTCCTACGCACAAGGTGGCACCTCATCCCGGCCTAAGGGTGGTGGCAGGAACTCAGGAGGCACTCAGGGACTCAGCAGGGCCCGCCCCTGGGGCCAGGGGTCTGGCAGGCTCCGGGGCAAATGGACTACGGAAGCCGAGAGGGGCCCGTCCGCGCCAAAACCCAAAACGCGCTGCGGCCTCCAGGGACACAGGGGACACAAGTGGCTGTGTGGCTTGCAGTGCCCGACCAGAGGGAGGGAGGTTGTCTGGCTGCTGAGGCGCAGCCGGTGTCAGCCCTTTGGGGAACTGCCCGTGGATGCTTCGGGAATGGGGGCTGCCAACTCAGAAAACCCGTTCCCTGTGGCTGCAGCCAGCCAGGGGGCTCCAGGGTCGGGCGCGCCCACGGGCCTGGGGGGCTTCTTGCCTGTGTGCAGGGCTTCTACGCACAAGGTGGCACCTCATCCCGGCCCAAGGGTGGTGGCAGGAACCCAGGAGGCGCTCGGGGACTCAGCAGGGCCCGCCCCTGGGGCCAGGGGTCTGGCAGGCTCCGGGGGCAAATGGACTATGGAAGCCGAGAGGGGCCCGTCCGCGCCAAAACCCAAAACGCGCTGCGGCCTCCAGGGACACAGGGGACACGAGTGGCTGTGTGGCTTGCAGTGCCCGACCAGAGGGAGGGAGGTTGTCTGGCTGCTGAGGCGCAGCCGGTGTCAGCCCTTCGGGGAACTGCCCGTGGATGCTTCGGGAATGGGGGCTGCCAACTCAGAACCCCCGTTCCCTGTGGCTGCAGCCAGCCAGGGGGCTCCAGGGTCGGGCGCGCCCGCGGGCCTGGGGGGCTTCTTGCCTGTGTGCAGGGCTTCTACGCACAAGGTGGCACCTCATCCCGGCCCAAGGGTGGTGGCAGGAACCCAGGAGGCGCTCGGGGACTCAGCAGGGCCCGCCCCTGGGGCCAGGGGTCTGGCAGGCTCCGGGGGCAAATGGACTACGGAAACCGAGAGGGGCCTGTCCGCGCCAAAACCCAAAACGCGCTGCGGCCTCCAGGGACACAGGGGACACAAGTGGCTGTGTGGCTTGCAGTGCCCGACCAGAGGGAGGGAGGTTGTCTGGCTGCTGAGGCGCAGCCGGTGTCAGCCCTTCGGGGAACTGCCCGTGGATGCTTCGGGAATGGGGGCTGCCAACTCAGAACCCCCGTTCCCTGTGGCTGCAGCCAGCCAGGGGGCTCCAGGGTCGGGCGCGCCCGCGGGCCTGGGGGGCTTCTTGGCTGTGTGCAGGGCTTCTACGCACAAGGTGGCACCTCATCCCGGCCCAAGGGTGGTGGCAGGAACACAGGAGGCGCTCGGGGACTCAGCAGGGCCCGCCCCTGGGGCCAGGGGTCTGGCAGGCTCCGGGGGCAAATGGACTACGGAAGCCGAGAGGGGCCCGTCCGCGCCAAAACCCAAAACGCGCTGCGGCCTCCAGGGACACAGGGGACACGAGTGGCTGTGTGGCTTGCAGTGCCCGACCAGAGGGAGGGAGGTTGTCTGGCTGCTGAGGCGCAGCCGGTGTCAGCCCTTCGGGGAACTGCCCGTGGATGCTTCGGGAATGGGGGCTGCCAACTCAGAACCCCCGTTCCCTGTGGCTGCAGCCAGCCAGGGGGCTCCAGGGTCGGGCGCGCCCGCGGGCCTGGGGGGCTTCTTGGCTGTGTGCAGGGCTTCTACGCACAAGCTGGCACCTCATCCCGGCCCAAGGGTGGTGGCAGGAACCCAGGAGGCGCTCGGGGACTCAGCAGGGCCCGCCCCTGGGGCCAGGGGTCTGGCAGGCTCTGGGGGCAAATGGACTACGGAAACCGAGAGGGGCCCGTCCGCGCCAAAACCCAAAACGCGCTGCGGCCTCCAGGGACACAGGGGACACGAGTGGCTGTGTGGCTTGCAGTGCCCGACCAGAGGGAGGGAGGTTGTCTGGCTGCTGAGGCGCAGCCGGTGTCAGCCCTTCGGGGAACTGCCCGTGGATGCTTCGGGAATGGGGGCTGCCAACTCAGAACCCCCGTTCCCTGTGGCTGCAGCCAGCCAGGGGGCTCCAGGGTCGGGTGCGCCCGCGGGCCTGGGGGGCTTCTTGCCTGTGTGCAGGGCTTCTACGCACAAGGTGGCACCTCATCCCGGCCCAAGGGTGGTGGCAGGAACCCAGGAGGCGCTCGGGGACTCAGCAGGGCCCGCCCCTGGGGCCAGGGGTCTGGCAGGCTCCGGGGCAAATGGACTACGGAAGCCGAGAGGGGCCCGTCCGCGCCAAAACCCAAAACGCGCTGCGGCCTCCAGGGACACAGGGGACACAAGTGGCTGTGTGGCTTGCAGTGCCCGACCAGAGGGAGGGAGGTTGTCTGGCTGCTGAGGCGCAGCCGGTGTCAGCCCTTCGGGGAACTGCCCGTGGATGCTTCGGGAATGGGGGCTGCCAACTCAGAACCCCCGTTCCCTGTGGCTGCAGCCAGCCAGGGGGCTCCAGGGTCGGGTGCGCCCGCGGGCCTGGGGGGCTTCTTGCCTGTGTGCAGGGCTTCTACGCACAAGGTGGCACCTCATACCAGCCCAAGGGTGGTGGCAGGAACCCAGGAGGCGCTCGGGGACTCAGCAGGGCCCGCCCCTGGGGCCAGGGGTCTGGCAGGCTCCGGGGCAAATGGACTACGGAAGCCGAGAGGGGCCCATCCGCGCCAAAACCCAAAACGCGCTGCGGCCTCCAGGGACACAGGGGACACAAGTGGCTGTGTGGCTTGCAGTGCCCGACCAGAGGGAGGGAGGTTGTCTGGCTGCTGAGGCGCAGCCGGTGTCAGCCCTTCGGGGAACTGCCCGTGGATGCTTCGGGAATGGGGGCTGCCAACTCAGAAAACCCGTTCCCTGTGGCTGCAGCCAGCCAGGGGGCTCCAGGGTCGGGCGCGCCCGCGGGCCTGGGGGGCTTCTTGCCTGTGTGCAGGGCTTCTACGCACAAGGTGGCACCTCATCCCGGCCCAAGGGTGGTGGCAGGAACCCAGGAGGCGCTCGGGGACTCAGCAGGGCCCGCCCCTGGGGCCAGGGGTCTGGCAGGCTCCGGGGGCAAATGGACTACGGAAGCCGAGAGGGGCCCGTCCGCGCCAAAACCCAAAACGCGCTGCGGCCTCCAGGGACACAGGGGACACGAGTGGCTGTGTGGCTTGCAGTGCCCGACCAGAGGGAGGGAGGTTGTCTGGCTGCTGAGGCGCAGCCGGTGTCAGCCCTTCGGGGAACTGCCCGTGGATGCTTCGGGAATGGGGGCTGCCAACTCAGAACCCCCGTTCCCTGTGGCTGCAGCCAGCCAGTGGGCTCCAGGGTCGGGCGCGCCCGCGGTCCTGGGGGGCTTCTTGGCTGTGTGCAGGGCTTCTACGCACAAGGTGGCACCTCATCCCGGCCCAAGGGTGGTGGCAGGAACCCAGGAGGCGCTCGGGGACTCAGCAGGGCCCGCCCCTGGGGCCAGGGGTCTGGCAGGCTCCGGGGGCAAATGGACTACGGAAGCCGAGAGGGGCCCGTCCGCGCCAAAACCCAAAACGCGCTGCGGCCTCCAGGGACACAGGGGACACGAGTGGCTGTGTGGCTTGCAGTGCCCGACCAGAGGGAGGGAGGTTGTCTGGCTGCTGAGGCGCAGCCGGTGTCAGCCCTTCGGGGAACTGCCCGTGGATGCTTCGGGAATGGGGGCTGCCAACTCAGAACCCCCGTTCCCTGTGGCTGCAGCCAGCCAGGGGGCTCCAGGGTCGGGCGCGCCCGCGGGCCTGGGGGGCTTCTTGGCTGTGTGCAGGGCTTCTACGCACAAGGTGGCACCTCATCCCGGCCCAAGGGTGGTGGCAGGAACCCAGGAGGCGCTCGGGGACTCAGCAGGGCCCACTCCTGGGGCCAGGGGTCTGGCAGGCTCCGGGGGCAAATGGACTACGGAAGCCGAGAGGGGCCCGTCCGCGCCAAAACCCAAAACGCGCTGCGGCCTCCAGGGACACAGGGGACACAAGTGGCTGTGTGGCTTGCAGTGCCCGACCAGAGGGAGGGAGGTTGTCTGGCTGCTGAGGCGCATCCGGTGTCAGCCCTTCGGGGAACTGCCCGTGGATGCTTCGGGAATGGGGGCTGCCAACTCAGAACCCCCGTTCCCTGTGGCTGCAGCCAGCCAGGGGGCTCCAGGGTCGGGCGCGCCCGCGGTCCTGGGGGGCTTCTTGCCTGTGTGCAGGGCTTCTACGCACAAGGTGGCACCTCATCCCGGCCCAAGGGTGGTGGCAGGAACCCAGGAGGCGCTCGGGGACTCAGCAGGGCCCGCCCCTGGGGCCAGGGGTCTGGCAGGCTCCGGGGGCAAATGGACTACGGAAGCCGAGAGGGGCCCGTCCGCGCCAAAACCCAAAACGCGCTGCGGCCTCCAGGGACACAGGGGACACAAGTGGCTGTGTGGCTTGCAGTGCCCGACCAGAGGGAGGGAGGTTGTCTGGCTGCTGAGGCGCAGCCGGTGTCAGCCCTTCGGGGAACTGCCCGTGGATGCTTCGGGAATGGGGGCTGCCAACTCAGAACCCCCGTTCCCTGTGGCTGCAGCCAGCCAGGGGGCTCCAGGGTCGGGCGCGCCCGCGGGCCTGGGGGGCTTCTTGGCTGTGTGCAGGGCTTCTACGCACAAGCTGGCACCTCATCCCGGCCCAAGGGTGGTGGCAGGAACCCAGGAGGCGCTCGGGGACTCAGCAGGGCCCGCCCCTGGGGCAAGGGGTCTGGCAGGCTCCGGGGACAAATGGACTACGGAAACCGAGAGGGGCCCGTCCACGCCAAAACCCAAAACGCGCTGCGGCCTCCAGGGACACAGGGGACACAAGTGGCTGTGTGGCTTGCAGTGCCCGACCAGAGGAAGGGAGGTTGTCTGGCTGCTGAGGCGCAGCCGGTGTCAGCCCTTCGGGGAACTGCCCGTGGATGCTTCGGGAATGGGGGCTGCCAACTCAGAACCCAGGTTCCCTGTGGCTGCAGCCAGCCAGGGGGCTCCAGGGTCGGGCGCGCCCGCGGGCCTGGGGGGCTTCTTGCCTGTGTGCAGGGCTTCTACGCACAAGGTGGCACCTCATCCCGGCCCAAGGGTGGTGGCAGGAACCCAGGAGGCGCTCGGGGACTCAGCAGGGCCCGCCCCTGGGGCCAGGGGTCTGGCAGGCTCCGGGGGCAAATGGACTACGGAAGCCGAGAGGGGCCCGTCCGCGCCAAAACCCAAAACGCGCTGCGGCCTCCAGGGAGGGACACAGGGGACACAAGTGGCTGTGTGGCTTGCAGTGCCCGACCAGAGGGAGGGAGGTTGGCTGCCTGCTGAGGCGCAGCAGGTGTCAGCCCTTCGGGAAGTGCCCGTGGATGCTTCGGGAATGGGGCCTGCCAACTCAGAACCCCCGTTCCCTGTGGCTGCAGCCGGCCAGGGGGCTCCAGGGTCGGGTGCGCCGCGGGCCTGGGGGGCTTCTTGCCTGTGTGCAGGGCTCCTACGCACAAGGTGGCACCTCATCCCGGCCCAAGGGTGGTGGCAGGAACCCAGGTGGCGCTCGGGGACTCAGCAGGGCCTGCCCCCGGGGCCTGCCCGCAACACCTGATTGCCCGCGGGCGTGTCCGTCCACCCTCAAAATGTTCTGCTGGGACAGCCCTGACCGAGCTCCGAGCTCCTCGCCCTTGGACCGCCCCAGTGGGCTTCAGGAGTGGGTGTGTGCCAGCAGCAGCCCTCCCCACTCACCCACCGTGCGTCGGACCCACCCGACAAGCCCCTCGGGCGGGCGGGGCTTCTCAGGGGGCCTATTTGCAACGCCGGGAAGCGCGGGGCAGTCCGTGTGTGCGGCCCGGGGACACCCGCAGGTGTGTGTGCTCCCCCCGTGGCTGGCCGCTGCGGCTAGCCAGCACCTGGGGGCTGTTGGCAGCGCCCCTGGGCAGCCTCCTAGAGCCAGGGGTCTGGCAGGCTCCGGGGGCAAATGGACTACGGAAGCCGAGAGGGGCCCGTCCGCGCCAAAACCCAAAACGCGCTGCGGCCTCCAGGGAGGGACACAGGGGACACAAGTGGCTGTGTGGCTTGCAGTGCCCGACCAGAGGGAGGGAGGTTGGCTGGCTGCTGAGGCGCAGCAGGTGTCAGCCCTTCGGGAAGTGCCCGTGGATGCTTCGGGAATGGGGCCTGCCAACTCAGAACCCCCGTTCCCTGTGGCTGCAGCCGGCCAGGGGGCTCCAGGGTCGGGTGCGCTGCGGGCCTGGGGGGCTTCTTGCCTCTGTGCAGGGCTTCTACGCACAAGGTGGCACCTCATCCCAGCCCAAGGTTGGTGGCAGGAACCCAGGTGGCGCTCGGGGACTCAGCAGGGCCTGCCCCCGGGGCCTGCCCGCAACACCTGATTGCCCGCGGGCGTGTCCGTCCACCCTCAAAATGTTCTGCTGGGACAGCCCTGACCGAGCTCCGAGCTCCTCGCCCTTGGACCGCCCCAGTGGGCTTCAGGAGTGGGTGTGTGCCAGCAGCAGCCCTCCCCACTCACCCACCGTGCGTCGGCCCCGCCCGACAAGCCCCTAGGGCCGGCGGGGCTTCCCGGGGGACCTATTTGCAACGCCGGGAAGCGCGAGGTAGTCCGTGTGTGCGGCCTGGGGTCACCCGCAGGTGTGTGTGCTCCCCCGTGGCCGGCTGCTGCGGCTAGCCAGCACCTGGGGGCTGTTGGCAGCGCCCCTGGGCAGCCTCCTAGAGCCAGGGGTCTGGCAGGCTCCGGGGGCAAATGGACTACGGAAGCCGAGAGGGGCCCGTCCGCGCCAAATCCCAAAACGCGCTGCGGCCTCCAGGGAGGGACACAGGGGACACAAGTGGCTGTGTGGCTTGCAGTGCCCGACCAGAGGGAGGGAGGTTGGCTGGCTGCTGAGGCGCAGCAGGTGTCAGCCCTTCGGGAAGTGCCCATGGATGCTTCGGGAATGGGGCCTGCCAACTCAGAACCCCCGTTCCCTGTGGCTGCAGCCGGCCAGGGGGCTCCAGGGTCGGGTGCGCCGCGGGCCTGGGGGGCTTCTTGCCTGTGTGCAGGGCTCCTACGCACAAGGTGGCACCTCATCCCGGCCCAAGGGTGGTGGCAGGAACCCAGGTGGCGCTCGGGGACTCAGCAGGGCCTGCCCCCGGGGCCTGCCCGCAACACCTGATTGCCCGCGGGCGTGTCCGTCCACCCTCAAAAAGTTCTGCTGGGACAGCCCTGACCGAGCTCCGAGCTCCTCGCCCTTGGACCGCCCCAGTGGGCTTCAGGAGTGGGTGTGTGCCAGCAGCAGCCCTCCCCAGTCAACCACCGTGCGTCGGCCCCACCCGACAAGCCCCTAGGGCGGGCGGGACTTCCCAGGGGACCTATTTGCAACACCGGGAAGCGCGGGGCAGTCCGTGTGTGCGGCCTGGGGTCACCCGCAGGTGTGTGTGCTCCCCCGTGGCCGGCTGCTGCGGCTAGCCAGCACCTGGGGGCTGTTGGCAGCGCCCCTGGGCAGCCTCCTAGAGCCAGGGGTCTGGCAGGCTCCGGGGGCAAATGGACTACGGAAGCCGAGAGGGGCCCGTCCGCGCCAAATCCCAAAACGCGCTGCGGCCTCCAGGGACACAGGGGACACAAGTGGCTGTGTGGCTTGCAGTGCCCGACCAGAGGGAGGGAGGTTGGCTGCCTGCTGAGGCGCAGCAGGTGTCAGCCCTTCGGGAAGTGCCCGTGGATGCTTCGGGAATGGGGCCTGCCAACTCAGAACCCCCGTTCCCTGTGGCTGCAGCCGGCCAGGGGGCTCCAGGGTCGGGTGCGCCGCGGGCCTGGGGGGCTTCTTGCCTGTGTGCAGGGCTTCTACGCACAAGGTGGCACCTCATCCCGGCCCAAGGGTGGTGGCAGGAACTCAGGTGGCGCTCGGGGACTCAGCAGGGCCTGCCCCCGGGGCCTGCCCGCAACACCTGATTGCCCGCGGGCGTGTCCGTCCACCCTCAAAAAGTTCTGCTGGGACAGCCCTGACCGAGCTCCGAGCTCATCACCCTTGGACCGCCCCAGTGGGCTTCAGGAGTGGGTGTGTGCCAGCAGCAGCCCTCCCCACTCACCCACCGTGCGTCGGCCCCGCCCGACAAGCCCCTAGGGCGGGCGGGGCTTCTCGGGGGGCCTATTTGCAACGCCAGGAAGCGCGGGGCAGTCCGTGTGTGTGGCCCGGGGACACCCGCAGGTGTGTGTGCTCCCCCGGTGGCCGGCCGAGGCGGCTAGGCAGCACCTGGGGGCTGTTGGCAGCGCCCCTGGGCAGCCTCCTAGAGCCAGGGGTCTGGCAGGCTCCGGGGGCAAATGGACTACGGAAGTCGAGAGGGGCCCGTCCGCGCCAAACCCAAAACGCGCTGCGGCCTCCAGGGACACAGGGGACACAAGTGGCTGTGTGGCTTGCAGTGCCCGACCAGAAGGAGGCAGGGAGCGAGGGAGGGAGGGAGGCTGGCTGCTGAGGCGCAGCTGGTGCCAACCCTTCGGTTAACTGCCAGAGGAGGCACCTGTAGCGCTGGCACCATGGGTTCTAGTCCATGTTTGTGGCCAGATTCTGTCCTGGTTTCTCCTCCTGTAGTCCAGCTTTCTGCTGTGTTCCGTGAGTGTAGTGGAGGATGGCCCAAGTACTTGGGCCCTGCACCCATGGGAGACCAGAAGGATGCACCTGGCTCCTGGCTTAGGATCTTTTCAGCACTAGCCACAGCAGCTATTTGGGTGTGAACCAATGGAAGGAAGACCTTTCTCCCTGTCTCTCTCTTTCACTATGTCTGTGAGAAAAAAAATAATAATAAAAAAAAGGATTACAACCACATATTGTACAGCTCATGCATGTGTTCATCTAACTCCAAGGATTCTCTCGAACATGTTTAGCAGCCACACACTGTGTACTAGGAAGAAAATGTCTTTGCTTTGGCAGAAATCTTATTCTCCACAGTCACATTTGGCCATCTTTACAAACCTGCCTGGGAGGCCAGCACCACAGCTCATTTGGTTAATCTTCCACCTGCGGCGCTGGCACCCCAGGTTCTAGTCCTGGTTGGGGTGCTGGATTCTGTCCTGGTTGCTCCTCTTCCAGTCCAGCTTTCTGCTGTGGCATGGGAAGGCAGTGGAAGATGGCCCAAGTCCTTGAGCCCCTGCACCCATGTAGGAGAACTGAAAGAAGCTCCTAGCTCCTGGCTTCAGATTGGTTCAGTTCTGGCTGTCGCAGCCAATAGGGGAGGAAACCATCAGAGGAAGACCTCTCTCTCTGTCTCTCTGTCTCTCTCTCTGCCTCTCTATGTAGCTCTGATTTTCAAATAAGTCAATAAATCTTTAAACAAATAAAATAAAATAAATAAAACTGGAACTAATATTGTTGGATGCATTTAGAAGTCTCAGGCCAAGATGAGACTTTTCTGTAAAGGAAGATCCATTCATAGGATTCTATTTCAATTGTATTGTCATAAACTCATCAGAGATTGGTGTATCTTCTTGTATTCTCACCAAAATACAGTGTAGAAACTAAGGAGACCAAGCTGGGGAGAGAGGAGATATTGCATTGCAGTCTTTCCCAGTATTCCTAGATGACTCTAATCATGAATCTCCACATATTTTGGAATAGCTTGCCACCAATCCTACTCACAAGCACCTGAAGAGTGACCAAAGACCAAGAGGGGGAGCCCTTTTCTTATACAAGGTCAGGTAGAAGAGGGCTTGAGTACTGTATCTCACAAGCACAGATGTCACTCTAAGGTAAGTGACATGTCCATGTGTCTACACACACACACCAGATCTCTAGGATTTTTTCATCTAAAAATTCCATTTCTACTGAATAGCATACCCCCCCACCATCCATAACTACCCTTCTACTTTATGCTTCTCATATTCTATTTTTTAAAAAAGATTTATTTTATTTAATTGAAAGAGTTACAGAGAGAGGTGGAGCCAGAGAGCGATCTTCCATCCACTGGTTCACTCCCCAAATGACCACAACAGCTAGAGCTGAGCCAATCTGAAGCCAGGAGCCAGGAGCTCTGGAAGCTTCTTCCAGATCTCCCACACAGGTGCAGGGGACCAAGGACTTGGGCCATCTTCTACTGCTTCCCCAGGCCATAACAGAGAGCTGGGTCAGAAGTGGAATAGCCAGGAATTGAATAGGCACCCATATGGATTGCCGACACTGCAGGTGGGGCTTTAAACTACTGCACTACAGCACTGGCCTCTCTGACTACTTTAAATACTTCATATGTTGGAATCCTTGTCCTTGGGGGACTGATAGTTGTGGCTAATTTCACTTAGGAAAATAACCTCACTGTTCATCCATGGCATAGAATTTTCTTTTCTTCTGTGCCTGCATAACTTTCCACTGTTGAGTGCAGGCCACACTAGAAGTCTTGGCTACAGTGAATTATGCTGTGGCAAATAGTGCTAATACCTTATTTATATTGAACTTTAAATAACTTTAGATATATAATCAGAACTGAGATTATCAGATCATATAAAAATTTTATTTTCAATGTAATGAAGAACAAACTGTTTTCTGTGGTGGTTGCATCATTTTACATTACCACCGACACTGGACATGTAGCTGAAAATCTTTCTATCTTCATCAAATTATGCACCTGGGTTTTTTGTTTGTTTGTTTTTAAAGAACAGGAGCAGGAGGTCTTATTGGCCATTACTGGCCATGGTTATGAAGATCCCTCTGCATTTGCACTCAAGGTGAATCAGCATTGGGCTTCATTGTCAGTGTGGTGAAATTGCCCATCACCCAGGGAGAAGTGTATGACTCCGTTAAATACATTTTCAACTTCCTGCAGTGGTTCTAAAGCCAGGTCTGGAGGTATCCTAACCCCATCTGGCTATTAATACTCTTTCTGTTCCAGGTAACTTTCTGTTAGCAAGGTGGAGCAGAGATTTCTGTGTGAACATTTCTCTAGCTTAGGATTCACATAAAACATGAGTGCCAGCACAACATTCCTCTTCCCATTCTGCCATCATGACCTAGATTGCAGGCCTAACAGGCTGACCCAGATTTTAATTCTTCCAATAAATTGTTCCTAGATGGGACAGGACACCCTACATGAGGCTCCCAAAAAATACCCACAAAAGGGGAAGTAGTGTTGCAATGCCCAAATGGGATCAGAGTGGTGACCTTGCCTAGAGTTTCCTTCTTCGGGACAACCCATGTCACCATGGGATGCTTCCTGCCCAAATGCCCGAGGTGTCAATAGCAAGAGCTGAGTCAATATCTCAGTTATAAAGTATTCACATCCAGGAAATCTTGAGTCTGGGCCCCTGGAAAGTCAGGACAAAGCAGCAGAACAGATGGCTTTCTCTAGTGGGGCTTCAGCGAAGAAAGCTTAGACACCCTGAGTTCCAGGTCCTATTGTAGACTTTCCTCAAGAAATTGATTTCATTTCTTGGGATCCTCTTTCATGGGATTCCTCAGCAGAAAAGACCTCTCCAAAGTCTCATCCTCCATCTGCCTCATGCCATGTCCATAGTCACACACATATATGCCACATTGCACAATCTGAAAACCCCAGGGAGTTTCCAGGTATAATCCGAACCCAGCTTTGCAGAGACAAACTGAGATCCAGGAGGGTTCCCTCTACCCTCTCAGTTATGTGACCCTGAAATATCACCATACCTCCTAAAGACTCCATAGTCTGGGCAATGGCAAGTAGAATGGCAATTGCTGGGATCTGGAGGTGGTGAAATGATAAAAAAACTTTCATTCAATGGGTAGAGAGTTTCAGTCTCATAAGGAAAAACAGTTCTGAATATTGGTCCCACAGCAATGTGCATATACTCAATACTACTCAACCATACACTCAGAAATACTTAAGATGATAAAATTCATCAGCTATATTTTTTTTTTGGTCAGGACCACACTAACAGTACATTTTAAAAGTGGTCAAATGGGGGCTAGAGCTGTGGCACAACAGGTTAAAGCCCTGGCCTGCAATGTCAGCATCCCACAAGGGTGCCGGTTCAAGTCCTGGGTGCTCCACTTCGCATCCAACTCTCTGCTAATGTGCCTGGGAAAGCAGAGGAAGATGGCCCAAATACTTGGGCCCCTTCACCCACATGGGGGACCTGGAAGAAACTCCTGGCTCCTGGATTCAGATTGGCCTAGCTCAGCCCACTCTGGGCATTTGGGGAGTGAACCAGCAGATGAAGATCTCTTTCTGTCTACCTCTCTTTCTCTAACTCTGCCTTTCAAATAAACAACACAGCTCTTTTAAAAAAAAAAGTTGATTTGAAAAGTGGCCAAATACACATCTCATAAAAGTTAATGTTATGCTTTCTCAGAAGTGCAGTTAATACTTATTAATTTTGTATAATCGCTTATATTTGCCCATTTTCAAAATAGTAACATCCCTGATTCCATTTTGCTGAGTTGCTATGTCATTTTTTTAAAATAAGAATCAGATGCAATCCTCTCTCACTAAAGACACTGATGACAGAGTGCAGAAGCCATGTTCTGTGTGGGTGTGGCCTGGGTTCCCTCCCTCCTGGCTGTGTTTGAGGGAAACATAATGTGGTCACCACTGGGCATCTTACACTTAGGTGGAAGCAGGTGTGCCTTGAGCTGAACACAGAGATGTCCATAGCCAGGGCTAAATCCTGGGCCCTATACATTCCCTCCTAAAATGTGCACCCCTGAGCCCCAACTCCTCATGCACCAACAATGCCACAGCAGGAAGAACAAGCATGACCCTTGCCCCTGCAGCAGGAGCTAGTTCTATCCTCACTTACCACTTGCACTGACAGGTGGGATGGATCCCTCCCTGAAGAAGTCCTGGAATGATGCTCTCAGTAGAAGACATGGATTTGTGCCAGGGAAATGCATCAAAGCTGGAGGATCATACAAGTCCAACCCCATTTCTGCATAACAAAATATTTCTTCTGTTGTGTTCCTTGGAGTAAAAGTTTTCTATTTGATTTTTTTCTTTTTATTCACCATTTTCTACATCTTGAAAATCGATTGATTCTTCTTCATTGTTCTATGTGTTTTTTGAATTCCTCATTTTGTTTCCATATTATTCTTGATATTCTTGCGTGTTCCTCTGTGTACTTTTCTAGGTTGAACAACATGCATACCCAACCTCAGATCATCAGAATATATAAGCAAATGTTGACAGCTCTGAAGAGATAAACAGCAAGGGAACAAGCAGAACATATCAATACTCCACTTTCAACACAGAATAGAATACCTAGGTGGGAAATCAGTAAAGAATGGTAGATTTGAACAATATTATAAATCAACTTTTCCTAACAGTTACACAGAGAGCATTCTACCTGGCAGAGGCAGAACATGTGTTCTTCTCAACAGCTGTCTAAAGTCTCCAGGTGGGATCATCTGTTAATTCAGAAAATATGCATCAACAACATTTAGAAAATTGGAGTCATATCATTGTCTTTCATAACTCTAATAGAATAAAAACAGAAATCAATTCCAGAAAAATGGGAAAAGTCACACATATGTGGATGTCAATCCACACAGTGTCAAACAGCCATTGGCTTGAAGAGGAAATCAAAAAGGAAATCAGAGAATATTTCAGTAGGTACATTTTGAGTTTTGACCTGGGATCCATAGCCACAATCACAATCCTCAAGTCCAGGCTTGGTACAAAGAGAAACCAGGTGGACATGGAAGGTCACCAGCAGAAAAGCTCTCTGAACACTGAGAACCATGGGGATCTTTAAACAGAGCAGGCAGAAGTCTTCTTACTGCCCACAACAAATTAAGGAGACCAGGATGCTGATGCTTATGACTGAGTTCAAAGGCAGATTGCAAATTCATATATATTTTCTATACAATATAAACATTTCATAGTCGGCTGAGCTTTATTTTATAAATGGAATGATTGCACATAAGCTCCTTCATTAACATTTAGTAAATAGTTCAGTTTGTTCATTCAACAAATGATCTTCACATGTCAGTCACTAGACACTATTCTAAGTATTTGGGATGGAGCAGCAAAAAGACACACAATCAGGAAGGCTGCTTTTTAATAGGTCACACACTAGATTTGAGAAAATGAATGAAAATTCACACTGATGCTATAATAAGTACTATAAAAACATAAGTATGTACAAAGAATGGGGATATAAAGAAACTGCTTTGAGGGTCGGCACCGCAGCTCAATAGGCTAATCCTCCACCTTGCAGTGCCGGCACACTGGGTTCTAGTCCTGTTCAGGGCACCGGATACTGTCCTGGTTGCCCCTCTTCCAGGCCAGCTCTCTGCTGTGGCCAGGGAGTACAGTGGAGGATGGCCCAAGTGCTTGGTCCCTGCACCCCATGGGAGACCAGCATAAGCACCTGGCTCCTGCCTTTGAGTAGGCGTGGTGCACCAGCCACAGCAGCCATTGGAGGGTGAACCAATGGCAAAGGAAGACCTTTCTCTCTGTCTCTTTCTCTCACTGTCCACTCTGCCTGTCAAAAAAGAAAAAAAAAAAGAAACTGCTTTGAGTACTCTGAACAAATCAATCCACTTCTTCCTAAAGTGTAATATCCCCCAGATGCTTGATCCTGAAGGGAGATATTTTAGAGATTCATTTATTTTGCTGAAAGGCAGAGTGAGAAGGGAGATACACATACACAGGGGAGGGATAAAGAGAGAGATTTCCATTCACTGGTTCCCTCTCCTAAATGGCTTCAACAGTTGAACCTGGGCCAGACTGAAGCCAGAAGTCAAGAACTCCATCTGAGTATTTCATGTGGGTGGCAAGGAGTCAAGTAATCAGGCCATTATCTGCGAATTCCTAGGCACAGGTTAGGAGATTGGATCAGAAAGAACACAGCTAGAATTCAAGGTGGCACTCTGATAGGGGATGCAGGCATCATAAGTGATAGTTTAATGTGCTGTACCACAATGCCAGTCCCAGCAAGTGAGTTTTATGTTCATGTTCTCGATGATTATTTCCTATTGTAGATTTGCACTGGAACCTGTGAGCTAAACTGCAGTGGAAGGTGAAGAAAAGTCTATTTTCCGGAGAACAAATGTAGGTTTCAGTCAGATTTGTTCTTGGAGGATATTTAACACATCTCAGGTTGTTTCTTTGCTTGTCTTTTCTTCCAAATGTTCCAGTGTCTCAGGCTCTTTCACATATTAGTCTCCTTCTTGTGCTCCCCTCTCTGGATGGTCTGTTCCCAGGGCTCTTGTTTTCTCACCTATTAACATCCTCCCACTGTCTCTAACTCTCCTCATGGTGTAAATGAGGGCATAGGCTTTTGACTTGATGCAGGAAAAGTGCCACACATGCTACTTTAGCAGCCTCCATGTGATATCACTTATCACTTCCAGCTTTTGCATGACATGGGTAAGCTCCAGTGCAACAAAACAGCCCAACATGGACTGACCCAACAAAAAGCCCACAGACAAGTCACACACCATTCAGCGGAGATGCGCATATTTATAGATCAAGACACTAAGCATATTGCAAACCCTCAGCAATGATGTCAATGCTGCATCCCAGAATCCTTTCAACAGAAGGATAAGACTCAGGGAGATGCTCTAATTCAAGCTGTTGTAAGCAAGTATCTTTCTTAGACAAATACTGAAATTACAGGAATGTCTACTATGCAGGTCTTCATGCTTCACCAACATCCACCGACTTTTCAAAGTTTGTTTCACACTCTAAACTGTCATAGTAAATGTTACTATTGTCTGACATTTGGTGACAGTGTGCATACTCAATGTGAGATTTCTAATACATGTAGATCTGTATGACAGATTAGCATGGTGTCTTTGGAGCAACCGTCTAACTGCTTGCTTCCAAGAAAATATGCTTTCTACATGACATCCACAGTGACCAACAGAAATCTGTGAAAACCATGTTCAGCACTGTGGTGCAAATGTTCAGCCACAACCTGCAATACCAGCATCTTGTATGAGCATTCATTTGAGTCCTTATTTCTCTTCTTCCAATCCAACTCCCTGTTAATACATGTGGGAAAGCACTGGAGTCATCACCTAAGTACTTTGGCCCCTACACTCACATGGGAGACCTGAATGGAGTTGCAGGCTCCTGGATTTGTCCTAGCTCAGCCTCAGATACTGTGGCCATTTGAATAGTAGATTAGTAGATTGAAGATCTCTCTCTCTCTCTCTCTCTCTCTCTCTCTCTCTCTCTCTCTCAACTATATCTCTCTGTCTCTCTCCTTCTGTATCACTCACCCTTTTTTAATTTTTAAAATATTTATTTGTTTCTTTTGAAAGTCAGAGTTCCACAGAGAGAGGGAGAGATACAGAGGGAGAAATCTTCCATCTGCTTGTTCCCTCCCTCCAGATGGCTACAATGGCTGGTGCTGGTTCAGGCTAAAGCCATGAGTTTGGAGATTCTTCTAGTCTCCATGTGAGTGGTTGGGGCTCAAACACTTGTGCCATCCTCTGTTGCTTTTTCCAGACCATTAGCAGGGAGCTGGATTGGAATGGAGCAGCCAGAACATAAACATATGGCATGCCAGCATCACAGGCAGTGGCTTTCCCCATTACTCCACAATGCCAGCCATTCTGCCTTTCAAATAAATACATAAATAAATATTTTTTAAATGAAATCTGTATCTTCCTGATTGTGTCTGTGAAATCATCTAGCTAACCAATGCAATGGTGTGATAACAATGCTACAATGAAGGGGAACCAAGACATTGGGAGCTGGGCCTGTGCCCAGCATGTAGAATATTTGGCAGTTTTTTTTAATGTCCTTTTTAAAAATTCACTTATTTGAAACACAGAGTTACAGAGAGAGAGAGAGAGAGAGAGAGAGAGAGAGAGAGAGAGAGAGATGAGACAGAGAGAGACCTTCCTTGCACTGGTTCACTCCACAAATCCCTGCAAAATCCAGGATTGGGCCAAACTGAAGCCCGAACAAGGAGCTTCATCCAGATCTCCCACACGCCACACTAGCATGGAGCTGAATCAGAATGGAGCATCCAAGACTCAAATTGGCACCCACATGGGAATGCTGGCATCACAGGAAGTGGCTTAACCCACTATGCCACAACAGCATTCTCCCACCCCCCAGAAGTTTCGAGAGTTCTCCTTGGATAGCAAGTATTTGTCAAGGGGTGTTATATGTGTCAGACACTACAGTACCTTAACATGTTGACAGTGTTCCTCATATTCTGAAACCGAGATACCACTCCTCCAAACCTGTTTCCTCTGAGATTCAGTTTTGAACAGGACACTGTTGCCACAAGAGCCCATCCATCCTCCAGGTCACAAGGGATGCTGAAATGACAGCTGCTGTCAGCTAGCAAGGGGTCATAGAAGACTTCAGCACTGGCTGGGGGTGCAAAAGAACATTTAAATGTTGTAGAGACCTGAAATCTGGGGCCTGACTCTGGAGGAGAGAAGCAGCCCCTGGGCTACTGGGAGGAAACATCACAAGATTTCCCTGCTGGGACCCCAAGTTACAGAAAGATGCTGCTGCTCCCTTTTCTGAACCTCCAAAGGACAGGTTTTGTCAGCTGAAGTCTCCTCAGCCTCCCTGTGCTCCCTTAACCCACATGAGTAGGTACAAGACCCCACAGACAGGCGCCAATACTTCACTGGATGGCAGTTTTACTGCATCATCACTGTTGCTCCCTAGAGAGTTCAATTGCCACATTTTGTTGATTTTTATTTGTGGAACACTTAAAGCAAGTTTATTCTTTAGTGTAATGTATAAGCCCACTGAGAGTGGTTCTGAGTTGAGGTGCTGAGGAGTCCTTGGTGTTTAGCCCCTACCCAAACGGTAAGGATGAACCCTGGGATGCATGCCATTTATGTGTGTGTTTACCTATTGAAATAGTCTTAAGATATCAAGCATTACAGTTATTAAAAATATCTCTTGGGGCCACTGCCTGCAAGGATGACATCTTACATGGGCACGGCTTCGTGTACTAACTGCTGTATTTCTTTATTTTTTAAGATGTATTTATTTATTTGAAAGGCAGAGCTACAGAGAGACAGAGTCAGAGAGAGAGAGAAAGAGGTCTTCCATCCATTAGTTCACTCCCCAGACGGCCGCAATGGTTGGGTCTGAGCTAATTCAGGAGCCAGGAGCTTTCTCTGGGTCTCCCACATGGGTGCAGGGGCCCAAGGACTTGGATCACTTTCTACTGCTTTCCCAGACTTCAGCAGAGAGCTGGATCAGTAATGGAGCAGCTGGAACTCAAACTGGAATCCATTTGGGAAGCTGGCACTGCAGGCAGTGGTTTTACCTGCTATGCCACAGCGCCAGCCCCTTCTGCACTTCTGATCTAGTTCCCTGCTAATAGGCCTGAGAATGCAGTGAAAGATGACCTAAGGCTTTGGCCCTCTGCACCCTTGTGGAGACCCAGATGGAGGTCAAGACTCCTGCTTCAACCTGTCCCAGACCTAGCCATCACTGATAGATTCATCCTCTCTCTCTTTCTGTGTGTGTGTGTGTGTGTTCATAACTGCCTTTCAAGTATATACAAATCTGGTCAATCAAGCTATTTCCTAAAAAAGAAAAACACTCAAAATCAATGGCTGCCCTTGTGGCACAGTGATGCCAGTTGTGATGCCAGTTGCGATGTTGGAGTCCCATATCAGAGTGGTTTGAATCCTGAATGATTGACATTTTGCCCAGTTCCCTGCTGTTGTACCTAGGAAAGCAGAAAATGACCCAAATACTTGAGTCTCTGACACTCATGTGTGAGACCTAGTTGGTGTTCCTGACTTTTGGCTTCAGCTTAGCCTAGCTTGGTTGTTGTGATCATTTGGGACATGAACCAATGGATCAAATTCTCTGTCAGTATGCCTTCCAAATAAATCATAAAAATTCAAGGAGAAAAATCACGTGATTATTTAAATTAAATGCTAGGAAGCATTTGATTAAATTCAGCATCTGGCCTTTAAAAAAAAAAAACCCTGTAAGCAGAGAAGTAAAATATCAGAATTTCTTTATTATAATTAAAATTGTCTATGATGAACCTATAGCAACCAGTATAAATAACATGACATTGAAAGCTCTTGGGGCCAGCACCAGCATCCCATATGGGTGTCAGTTGAAATCCCAGCTGCTCCACTTCTGATTCAGCTCTCTGCTGTTGCCTGGGAATGCAGTGGAAGATGGCCCAAGCCCTTGAGCTTCTGTCCTCATGTAGGAGACACAGAAGTTCCTGGCTCCTGGCTTTGGATCAACATAGCTCTGGCCATTGAGTCCAACCAGGGAGTGAACCAGCAGATGGAAGACCTCTCTCTCTCTCTCTCTCTCTCTTTCTCTCTCCCTCTGCCTCTACTTCTTTGTGTGTGTGTGTAACTCTGACTTTGGAATAAATAAAATAAAATCTTAAAAAAAAAAAAAACACCTCTTTTCCTGGGAGTTTACCCAAAGCTGACTCCTTAAATTCTTGTTCTCCAACATTGTACTGGAAGTGTAGTTAGGAAAGTGAAACAAAAAATGGAAGCATTAAGTAAAAGGATTAATTAATTTATGTTTAAGGTTTATTTATTTGAGAGGTAGAGTTACAGACTGAGAGAGGAAGAGACAGAGAGAAAACTCTTCCTTCCATTGGTTTACTCCCCAAATGGTTGCAATGGCTGGAGATGGGCTGATCTGAAACCAGGAGCATGAGCTTCTTCCTGGTCTCCCACATGGGTACAGGGGCCCAAGCACTTGGGCCATCTTCTACTGTTTTCCCAGGCCATAGCAGAGAGCTGGACTGGAAGAGGAGCAGCCGGGACTGGAATTGGCACCCATGGAATGCCGGCACCACAGGTGGAGGATTAACCCACTGCACCATGGTGCCAGCCCCAGATTCAATTTTTAAGCAACAAAATTTTCAATATATGTGGATCACTCTACAATCTACAGAGGCAATGCAAAACAAAATTTAAGCTAAGAGAATTAAGTGATATGAGTGAGTACAAGATCAATATATGTCAACTGGCTTCCCATGGAGCAGCAGGAAAAAATAGAAAGCCATTTTAAAGGACACAATACAGACTAGAAAACCTCTATAGAATACCTTTAGATATTTTCTTTCTTTCTTTTTTTTTTTGACAGGCAGACTTAGTGAGAGAGAGACAGAGAGAAAGGTCTTCCTTCCATTGGTTCACCCCCCAAATGGCCGGCCACCATAGCCAGTGTGCTGTGCTGATCTGAAGCTAGGAGCCAGGTGCCTCCTCCTGGTCTCCCATGTGGGTGTAGGGCCCAAGCACTTGGGCCATCCTCCACTGCCAGGAGGGCCACAGCAGAGAGCTGGACAGGAAGAGGAGCAACCAGGACAGAACCGGTGCCCCAACTGGGACTAGAACCCGGAGTACCAGTGCTGCAGGCCTAGTGAGCTGTGGAGCCAGCAAATATTTTTTAATCATAAAAAAAAAAATTGAAAACCTAAAAGGAAATTAAGCCAACAACATGAAGAGGATGAAAAGCTCAACATTCAGTAAATTGTGAGTGACTTGCATCCCTTGTGAAGGAGGTTATTGGAAGCTCCAGGTCCTAAGCTCCCAGCAGGATCACAGACAGTGGAGGGAGGGTCTCCAATCTTGTGTGGTTGGGTCAGCAGGAAGGTGACAGCAGCCCTGGCTCTTAGGATAGCTAGGCCCCCCGTGAGCACCACCAGACCTGAGCCCAAGACTCAACCCTCACTTCCCCCACCAGCCACAGCCTGGATGAACTGCACCCCTCCCCCCAACCCCTCGGGGCAATCTTGTAGGTGTGACTCTGATTGGCTGCATCATCTGATGTGCTGCCTGCTCACTGGCTCAGCAAGCTGTCCAATCAGACTCATGGGAGTGAGGTCTCTTTCTGTATGCTGCTAAACAGCTTCTCCAGTCTGATGCTCATGGAGGTGCCACGATGCTCAGCCCTTCCCTCTCTGTGCACTTCTGTCAGTACAAGAGCCCTCAGAAGGATGCCTGGGCAGCTCAGAATCTGGAATGAGGTGAGTGTGTGGGGGCCAGGTGCTTCTGGCTTGCAGGATGGCAGCTGGCATGGGACCCTGGATATCTTGTTTCATTCCTGAATGTGGTGACTTTGGCTCAGCCCTAGAGCTCTGTATTTTTCCAAATTGTGTGGTTAGGGTTCGTGGGTCCTCAGGGAGAATCCAGACTTCATACACGGCATTGGGGGAGAAGCTGTGAGTTTGGGATCCCTGTCCCTTCTTTCTCCTCCTGGATCACAGAATTCCCCTCAGCTAGAAAGCAGGTCACCAAGTCCACAAGCCAGTCCTCTTAGTACAGCTCTTCCTAGGGGTGTGAGGCTGTCTCCCTGCATCAGCTCTCAGCCTGTGGCTGCTGGTTATGAGCGGACCCTGGGCAGGGATTTCAGAGACAGCCCAAGCAGAGGCCAAGAATCCTTTCTGGGAGACTCTCCCTTTTCTCCCTGCCTTGGCATCAGCTCCCTCTGAATATCTGTTGACACAAAGAAATGGTATTTGCTGGGCAGTTGAGGCTCCAAGACTGGCTAGATCAAACAGGATACTCACTGGGAATCCTCTTTCTCTGACATTTAGGTTTCATGCCATTTGGACCTGGCTTAGGTCATTTGTTCCAGTACCCACTGGTGGTAGATTTTTTTTTTTTAAGATTTTTATTTATTTATTTGAGAGGTAGAGTTACAGAGAGAGGGAGAGACAAAGAGAAAGGTCTTACATCCACTGGTTCACTTCTCAAATGGTTGCAACAGCCGGAGATGGGCTGATCTGAAGCCAGAAGCTTCTTCCAGGTCTCCCACATGGGTGCAGAGGCCAAGGACTTGGGCCATTTTTTACTGCTTTCTCAGGCCATAGCAGAGAGCTGCATCAGAAGAGGAGCAGCCAGGAACAGAACTGGCACCCGTATGGGACACCAGCTCTAAGATGGGAGGTCGGCACCTCAGGCAGAGGCTTTAGCCTAGTGCACCACAGCCTCGGCCCTGGGGAGATGATATTCTAAGACTCTGATCAGTCCCTCCACAAGGGAAATATTGTTTGGAAGAGTCACTGTGTGAAAATTTGTTTGTCTTGGTTAAAATACAGGCAATCAATGCGGCACTCTGACTGGGACTAGAACCTGGTGTGCGGGTTCTACAGGTGGAGGATTAGCCTAGTGAGCTGTGGCACCGGCCAAAAATATCTTTTGATTCATGCGACCTAAGTAGGCATTTGATAGGTTGTTTTAACTTTGTTGATAGATACAAATTGAAATATTGTCAGGGTTTTGTCCCTGGGTTTGCTGGTCAAGCAAAAGTCATACTTACTTTTTTTGGATACTCAGTCATAAATGTTCAATTTGGACAAGAAAAAAATGATACAGGTTAGTGGTATAATGCAATGTTCATTAATTCCTGTTTGAAGTAAAATTTAACTCCTCGAGTTGTTCTTTGGCAAAACATGACTCAAGATTATAACCATGCTAGTCCAATATTTTAGTTTCTTAAAAAGTCTGTACTTGTTAATAATAAATTGGTAAACATAAAAGAAATGTTTTCAAACTTTTGTACTGTTGGCCTTGTAAAAGTTGTAAAAGACAATGGACTTTTGGATTTGACTACTTTAAAATAATTTGAAATTTATGTTTTATTAAAATGCTTTGTTCTTATTTTAGAGGCTTTTTAGGATCACTTTAAATTGCAAATTAAGGAACCAATAGATAGGGGAGAGAAATGTTAAGGAATCTATAAACATGAGAATGTGTTTTGGTGCTCAAGATGTGTTTTGAATAACAAAGGAAGCAAGTGATCTTTGTCTAACCTGAAATAAAACTGGTGTTTGGCAAGGAGAAGGAGGTACAAAACAATAGATAACTTAGGTAATATAAGAATGTTACAGAAGATTTGTAGCAGATAATTTTGTGTGAGATTACTTTGGCTGAGATTAGAAGGAAATTACTTCTAAATGAGTTTCTCAAAATTGAGCATTGGTAATTGTTAGGAAAAGAGTTGCCGATTTTTGCTTCCCCACACAGGGCACCAAAATGTTAGGGAAAGAGGTGCAGAATAGAGAGGGGGCAGTGTACAAATTTACAGCCAGACTGAACTTATTCAGAGAAAATAAGTCTGTAGAGGTGGGTGATCAACTGCCCACATGCACACTAGTGGAGCACGGGACAGAAGGCCCCAACCCCAGGGGCTGGGCCTTTTTATATTTTGGGTAGGGGCCAGCAGGCAGAGGGGAATTCCTGGAACTGGTCTTTCAGGTGTTGAGAGCAGCTGGTCTTTCAGGTGGCTGTAAGGAGTGGAGTATGAAGGCAATAGGGTATGAAATCCAGTTGAGTTTCGAGGACAAGGAATACATTCCAGTGTTTACCTATTGTGGGCAATGAGGGAGAATACCTGAGGCTTCTGTCATTGTTCCATCAATCCTGACTCTGAGTACAGATAAGGAGAGGGGTGCCAATTTCTGTCTGGCTACTTCCTGCTGAGAGGGGGCTTAGCCATGGAGCCAGGACTTGAGCAGTGACCTATACTTGGGATCAGATTGATTGGAGAAGAGCAGTCTTGCATTGCTCCTGTGAGTTGGCTTGAGATAGAGCAGTTATTTGTTCCTGCAAGAACCTTTGGAATGGATTAATTATGCATGGCAGAAATAGGAGCACGATGATTATGAGGGCAAAAGGAGACACTAGAGCCATGGCCCATGGTGGAAACAATGGCCAAAATGAGGCAGAGTTACCTTGTAAATGCATCGTGTTAGTATGTCGGCCTGAGCGAGATGGGTCCTGTCGGGGTGGACTCTTATGAGGGAGATGTAACTAGTTTTAATGAAGTAAAATGCACCCAGGGAGGGTGCCCTTTGAGCTTGGCTGTGGTGGGGGTAGTCAATATCACCTGGTAGGGCCCACTCCACTTTGTTTTTAGAGCAGCCTCATTTTGTTTTAGATAAACCCAGTCACCAGGTGGAAAGATAGGAATATAGTCGGGAGGCAGAGAGTGTGGTTTGGGTAGGTGTGTGTCTGCATACATCCCTAAGTCAGAGCACATTTCAGTAAGAAGAGAGAAAGCCAGAGGAGGAGGAATAGCTTCAGTGCTCTGTAGAGGAGGGAAGCTGGGTGGAAGTGTTAGGTAGGAAGTCAGTTATGAGCTTATGTGTGTGTAACAGGCCTAAAGAGAAGACATCTATGTCCAGCATGAGATGCATCTGCATCTCAAAGTCATCATGACAATGTTTCAGGGGCAGCCCAGAGTTCGCATCCTGCCCTGCCCCCTTCTACCTGATAACCTGCCAGGTGGCGGTTCCCACCCCTTCTGCCTGACAAGCTTCCACAATCTCCCAGGTGCAGCCTAGTATCTGCATCTCAAACACCCTGCTAGCTTCCTCCTGTCTGCTAACATTTGCATCCATAAAGTCCTTTGTTTCAGACCTTCAAGAGAAGTTTTTCTATTTACATCCAAAAAGCCCTTTGTTCCAAGAGGAGCAGAGGTGGGGAAGCAAGACCCATCTCCTTAAAAACCCCCAGCCTCAACTGGATGGCGCGCTCAGCTCTCTGCATCTTTGCTGAGCCGCCCGCCTGGCCTGGTCATGTGTAATCTCTCCACTCAACATGGAACCTCCCTCCTTCCTCCTCCCCCAACTCTCAGACTCTGTCAGGAGAGGTGCCCATCCGTCCCTATGAAGTAGGCAGGCATACAGGTTGGAGCTGAACTGGAAGACCACGCCCCTGTGTGACCTCATGCTCCTACCTGATGCCTTGGCCATGCCCTTGTGTGGCTTCATTCCCCTACCTGACCTTACCGGGGTGCCCACCAGCCAATCAGGTTAATTGACCACTCCCCTTTGGAGTGGGTTAAAAGCCTGGGGCACAGTGTGCCCAGCCTGCTCTTTTTCCCTGGCGTCTTGCTAGGAAGGGGCTTGCTGTAGCCCCACGCCTCCAGGGCGCATGGCCTTCGGGCCATGTGCTCTGGGCTTCCTGGCCTAGATGCTCTTCCAGGTGGCTGGTTCCTGGTGCTCGGTATGAACCCCTAATTACCTCTTTTTCTTAAATAAAGCTCTTACTCTCCTATGCATCTTTCTTACTAAATAAAAGCTTAAAACGTACCATGCTGCCTCGTTTATCTGTGCCGGTATTTAGAATTCTTCTCTAAATATTAGGCAAGAACCCTCTTGGGCTTATTAATATCAGGGATTTAGTAATAAGCCCGTGGTAAAATCGTAAGGCGCCCCAAATTTTGGTAGTACATGTGGCACCCCGGCTAGCATGTCTATGGAACTTTAAGGGGCCACGTTTTAGTGTGAATTTTAGGGGGTCTTGTCCGATATCATATGGCGAAGAATTTCTAAAACTAGGCAGCATGGTGGTGGTGAAGTTACTGTGGCTTCTGACTCTATCTCTCTGCCTGCATCCTCTGTCTCCTCCATCTTGGTTGGTGCTTTCCTGCAGGGCTCCAAAGCACCAGCCCTGGTGTGTTGCTTTCACGAACTTTGCTGGGGGAGGGGTGCGTCTTTTTCTCCTGCCCTGGTGCTGGTTGCGGGGCAGGTGGTCAAATGCCAGGCCTTTGGCCCCACGTTGCCCCAGGCTCAGCACCAGATCCAGGCGCCATACGCAGCTTTTCTGCGCTGGGGTCTCAAGGGTGGTTTCTGTGGAGCCCCCAGGGGGGCTTTGCCAGCCCAGTGGGGGCAAGTGCGATTTGCCCCAGCCCTTTAGAACATGGCCGACCCACGTGGCTTTCCCGCGCTGGGACTCCAAATGCAGTGACCTGCGGCAGCTCGGCGGGAATGCGTGTGGTTCGCGCTGGGCTCCTGGGGCTGCGCCCTACGTGGTGGTAGCATCCCAAGAGTGGGGGCTGCCCACCGCAGCTCATGGGAGCATGTGCAGCCCGCTGCAGCTCGCTCGGAGCAGGCACGGGTTCAGACTGGGTTCTCTGGGGTCGAGCCTGCCTACAGGCGGCGACCCGCCGCAGCTCAAGGGAGTGCAAGCAGCCTGCTGCAGCTCGCTCCGGAGCAGGCACGGGTTCAGACTGGGTTCTCTGGGGTCGAGCCTGCCTACAGGCGGCGACCCGCCGCAGCTCAAGGGAGTGCAAGCAGCCTGCTGCAGCTCCTTCGGAGCAGGCACGGGTTCAGCCCGTGCTCTCTGGGGTCCTGCCCGCAGGCGGCGACCCGCCGCAGCTCAGGGGAGCGAGCTCAGCCTGCTGCAGCTCCTATGGAGCAGGCACGAGTTCAGGCCAGGTTCTCTGGGGCTGAGCCTGCCTGCAGGCCGCAGGCGACCTGCAGCCTGTGGGAGCGCAGGACCCCTGCCGAGCTCCATAAGGCCAATTTGGCCAGCAGCGGCTGGCAGAGGCGCAAACTAGCCCTGTTTTGCTGGTAGTTTCAAGAAGGAAAGACGCTGATTGAGTTTCTTTGGCAGTTTTGGCTTTAAGGAATTTTTTTTTTCTCTTGTTCTTTGGTGATGTTGTTAGTGCAAAGAGATTAGTGTGTATCAAAGACAATTTACCTGCTTTCTAGGGCTAAGTCTTAACTAGTGTCAGTGGCTAAAAAGTTTGAAACTTCTCAGTCCAGGGCGGTAACAAGTAAGCTTTCAAATGCTAATTTCAAGTTGGTGAATTGCTTTGGTTGCTTAAAAACATGTGGTTCAGATGCTAATTTCAAACTGGAGAATTGATTTTGGTTGCTTAGAAACGTGTTGGCGTCAGGGAGGAGGAGTTTTAAACCTGGCTGATGCCCTACTTCCTGACAAAGTTTGGGAGTTCCGCCCCAATATGGCGGCCCACTATAGGAACTTCCGCCCTCACAGGAAGAAGGGCAATAGACTCCACCCCAAGATGGCGGCCCCCATGGCCCACCACGTGCTATATGCCTGGTTAATAGAGCCATATCTTTTAATCCATTTTATTATAGGATTTATAGTGGATGTATATATATATATATATGATATATATATATATTCCGCATAAGTATGGGATATATATATATGTGTGTGTCTGCGGCATGCCTGGTTAATAAATATTGTATTATATATCTATAACATAGGTATATATATATGTATATATGACATGCCCGGTTAATACAAATCATGATTTATACTGTATTGTATATATATATATATGTATATACAGTATGGGTGTGATATGTGTGCTAAGTCGTTTTTATTACATGATTTGTAGTGTATTTTATATGTATATATATACGGCATAGGAGCAGTGTATGTGTATACATATATATGCTATGAGTCTGGTTAATAGAGCTATATATTTCAAATCATTATTATGATTTATATTGTATATGTAGTAATATACACATACAGCATAGGTGTTGTGTGCATTTGTATATACACCTACATGCCTGGTTGAGAGATATATTTTATAATTTATATTGTGTGTACAATGCCTGGTTAACAGATGTGTATTCTAGATTATATTATTATGATTTATATTGTATTATGTATAGGTGTTGCATGTATATGTATATACACATGCTACGATGCCTGGTGGATAAAGATATATATTTCATATCATATTACAATTTATATTGTGATAGCTATAATATATAGCTATATATATATATATATATTATATATATATATATAAGGGATAGGTATTTGTGTATACTTGCTACATTCATAGTTAATATAGTTACTATAGCTAGATAATATAAACATGTATTCTAAATTATATTTTGATTTATATTGTGTTGTGCATATATATGTGTAGTATGTATATACACATACTATTATAATAATTTATTGTATATGGTATGTGTGTATACAGCATATGTGTAGTGTGTATTGGTAAATATATATTGCATACATAGTTAATACAGTTAAATAATATTACGATTTATATTATGTTTTTTATATATAGTATATGTATGGCATGTGTGGTGTATATATGTATATACACATGCTACTATGCTTGGTAAATAAAAATATATATTTTAGAGCATGTTATGATTTAGATTGTAATAGCTATAATATATAATACATATAGCAGAGGTGGGGTATCTAAAAATGATTTATATTATATTGTGTGTATGTGCATAGTATATATATGTCATGTGTAGAGTGTATACATATACACATGCTACATGCCTGGTCAATAGACATATTTCATATAATATTAGTATGATTTACATTGTATTTTATATATATAGTATATGCATAGTCTATGTGTGGGTATGTATGTGCATAAATATATATGCTACATGTAGTCAATAATATAGCTAGTTAATATTGCTATGTATTCTAGATCATATTATGATTTATATTGTGTTTTGTATATATATATATATATATATAGCATGTGTAGTTTTGCATATATATATATATAGCATGTTGCATGCCTGGTTAATAGAGCTATACATTTCAAATCGTAATTTATATAGCACATGTGTAGGGTGTATCTGTGTATGTACATGCTATAATATAGGTGTTGTATATGTATATAACCTACACGTAACATGTATGTGTGTTATATATATATATCACTATAATTATATAACAACATTAAGTCATGTTATTATTCACTTCTTTTTGTTATTTTCATTCCTGAAGCAGAATTAGCATACTTAGCTCGTTTGTTATTTTCGTCCTCAGACGGTTATCCTCCTTCGTTTTTTTATTTTCGTTTTGAGGCGATATTAGCATGGATAAGCGTTTGTTATTTTCGTCCTCAGACGGTTATCTTCCTCGTTTGTTATTTTCGCTCTGAGGCGGTATTAGCATGGATAGGCGTTTGTTATTTTCGTCCTCAGACGGTTATCCTCCTTCGTTTTTTTATTTTCGCTCTGAGGCGGTATTAGCATGGTTAGGCGTTTGTTATTTTCGTCCTCAGACGGTTATCCTCCTTCGTTTTTTTTATTTTCGTTCTGAGGCGGTATTAGCATGGTTAGGCGTTTGTTATTTTCGTCCTCAGACGGTTATCTTCCTTCACTTTTTTATTTTCGCTCTGAGGCGGTATTAGCATGGATAAGCGTTTGTTATTTTCGTCCTCAGACGGTTATCTTCCTCGTTTGTTATTTTCGCTCTGAGGCGGTATTAGCATGGATAGGCGTTTGTTATTTTCGTCCTCAGACGGTTATCTTCCTCGTTTGTTATTTTCGCTCTGAGGCGGTACTAGCATGGATAGGCGTTTGTTATTTTCGTCCTCAGATGGTTATCTTCCTCGTTTGTTATTTTCGCTCTGAGGCGGTACTAGCATGGATAGGCGTTTGTTATTTTCGTCCTCAGATGGTTATCCTCCTTCGTTTTTTTATTTTCGTTCTGAGGCGGTATTAGCATGGTTTGGCGTTTGTTATTTTTGCTTCAGGACTTTTTTTTACCTGTTTTTTCTTTTTTTTAATTTTTTTTGTTTCTGAGGAAGGATTATAACAGTCTGAAATGACACTCTCAGACTGAGAGGTTTATATATCCTTGGTATGATTTATACACTAGACAAAGTAGTTTAACATAGGCAGCTCTACATGTGCTCATTTGGAGACTCCCTAGAAGATCTACACTTAATAATTGGGAGTCCCTTCAACTAGATCTGATTAAGTATTATAGCTAATACAATATATCCATGTAAAATACTTAAGAATAATTAAGCTCGTAAAGAGCTGTGTCTGTTTTTATTTTCTCAGGTCCTGTAAAGTGGTATAGCTCTGCATGCACTCTTATGGAGTTACTTCGAAGGGTACAGTTTAAAATTTGCTATAAAATTACAAATCCCCGTGGGCTAGATGGTAATGTTAACATCTTAAGTTTTAACTGTGTTTTTAGGTATTTAAGGTTTAGTAAGTGCCTCAAATGTGAAATCTTGCATATGTGTCTCTCTGTGAAATTACTATCTAATATGTTTTAACATAGGGTCAGATATTTAAAGGTAGTTAAGGAGATTTCTGAGAATGGCAAAGTTCTATGGACTTCGGATTCCAAGATTTGGATTCCAGGCTTTTGTGTATAGCTTTAAAGATGCCCTGATACAGTGCATACTGAAAAGGGGTAGCTGCAAAAGTGGTTCCAGAGAACTAAGGAGCTTCTAAATAAAAGCTCCAGTATTGGGAATTGCTGATGACAGGATTCTACGGAACTTGGATTCCAGGATATGGATTCTAAACTTTTGTGTACAGCTTTAAAAAGGCCCTGATGCAGACTCTGTACTGAGAAGGGTAGCTACAAGAGTTATGGATTCCAGGATCTGGATTCTAAGCCTTGTGTTTGCTTAAAAGCCTCTGAAACAGACACTGTGCTGGACAGGGGAGCTACAAAGTGTTCCAAGGAATCAAGGGGTTTATAACAAAAACTCCAACATTAGAAATTCCTGAGCAAGCCATTCATATGAAGATCCTCTTCAGATCAGTTTCAGCTTAAATAAAAGGGACCTGACCAGGTGCTAGTGAACATGACTACTTCTGTAAAATTAGAACTAAACTTCTACCTCTTAAGTCTTCACAGGTGTATACAAAAGACATTCCTGACTATTCCTATAAGCCAATCAAAAACCTTAGAACTAGACTTCTGGGAGAAACTGACTATGCAGGGACACAGACCTTGGCAATGATTGAGACTGCTCCAACCCACAAAGCAAATTTGTTAGACAGGATAGACAGAGACTTACAGACACTGGATAGGCAGGGACTGTACTACACCCCTCATGAACAGGAAGCAATCACAGAAGAGATGAGCTGACGGCAATCAACTCCCCTTAGGACGAAGGGGATGGAGTCTCTGAGGGGGGAATGAAGTAGGCAGGTGTACCGTAGTAGGCCAGACCTACGAGATGGGACCCTGGAAAATCCAGATGCCGAATGGTTTACTGATGGCAACAGCTATATGAAGGAAGGAGTTAGAAAGACAGACAATAGAAGCCCAAGCACTACCACACAATACTTTAGCCCAAAAGGTGGAGCTTATTGCATTGACTAGGGCTTTACAACTGGGAAAAGGTCAGTGAGTTAATATAAATAGGTAGATAGATAGATAGATAGATAGATAGATAGATTCCAAATATGCTTTCCTTGTGTTACATGCACATGCAGCAATCTGGAAAGAGAGGGGCTTACTGACCCCTGTTAAATATGAAAAAAAAAAGATACTGGCTCTATTTCAGGCAGTACTGGAGCTTTTAGAGGTGGCTGTCATCCACTGCAAGGGACATCAGAAGGGAAATAATTATGTTAACCAGAGAAATGCATTAACAGATAGAACAGCTACACAGGAAAGTTTGAAAAGGGCCCTTATACCTCAATCTGTGGAAGTCGTTAAGGAAATGCACTATATGGAGCCTGAGTTGAATGGACCCAACAGCGAGGCTATACTAAAAATGCAAATGGATGGTACAACTAATCTCCCAAGCTTTTGGAGAAAAGGGACTAAATACAGTCATAAAGAAAATGACTCGCTCTTGGCCACTGTGTTTACAGAATAACCCTCCCCATGTAAGGCCACCTCCCCTGTTGACTCCTGTGCAGAGGAAGGGAACAGACAGGTGTAGATTGGCAGGTTGATTTTACCAATATGCTCCCAATTAGTAATTATAGGTACCTCCTAGTCTTTATTGTTACTCTTACAGGATGGATGGAGGCCTTTTCAACCTAAACGGAGAAAGCACACAAGGTGCTTAAAGCCATGTTAAAAGACATCGTGCCACACTTTGGACTCCCACGGTCACTCCAGAGTTACAATGGACCTTCATTTATATCTAAAATAACCCAGCAGAACCCGGCAACTTCTGAAAATAATTATGACCATGCAGGAGACAGTGAGAATGGCGGTGACTGAAGGAGATCCAGCTCGTGAAGTGAACTCATTAGATGAGATAGGCAGAACTCCCAGACCGAGAACAGGCAGGGTCTGCGCCCCTAATCAGCAGGAAGTAGCTACAGAAGATGGAGACTCAACGCTCATCAACATCCCCTTAAGATTAAGGTCTGGAGTCTCTGAGGGGGGAATGAAGTAGGCAGGCATACAGGTTGGAGCTGAACTGGAAGACCACGCCCCTGTGTGACCTCATGCTCCTACCTGATGCCTTGGCCACGCCCTTGTGTGGCTTCATTCCCCTACCTGACCTTACCGGGGTGCCCACCAGCCAATCAGGTTAATTGACCACTCCCCTTTGGAGTGGGTTAAAAGCCTGGGGCACAGTGTGCCCAGCCTGCTCTTTTTCCCTGGCGTCTTGCTAGGAAGGGGCTTGCTGTAGCCCCACGCCTCCAGGGCGCATGGCCTTCGGGCCATGTGCTCTGGGCTTCCTGGCCTAGATGCTCTTCCACGTGGCTGGTTTCTGGTGCTCGGTATGAACCCCTAATTACCTCTCTTTCTTAAATAAAGCTCTTACTCTCCTATGCATCTTTCTTACTAAATAAAAGCTTAAAATGTACCATGCTGCCTCGTTTATCTGTGCCGGTATTTAGAATTCTTCTCTAAATATTAGGCAAGAGCCCTCTTGGGCTTATTAATATCAGGGATTTAGTAATAAGCCCGTGGTAAAATCGTAAGGCGCCCCAAATTCTGGTAGTACATGTGGCACCCCGGCTAGCATGTCTATGGAACTTTAAGGGGCCACGTTTTAGTGTGAATTTTAGGGGGTCTTGTCCGATATCACCTACAGATGTCCCTTCCTAATAAACCTTGCTATTTTACCTCCCACTACTCTCTGTCTCACGCCTGAATTCTTTCTTGCGTGAAGACAAGAACCCTGCAATTTCTCCGGTAACAGAAGGACAGGCCTTCCATAGGGAATTTCAAATGGGCTAAGCATTAAGGACTTCTTGGGAAGAGATCTGATTCTTAACAGAGCTAAAGGGAGGAGTTTTACCCAGTCCAAGTAAACCTGGGTGGAGAGTTTAGTTAGAGCCTGTTCTAAAATTCCATTCATCCATTCTACTTTGCCTGAGGAGGGGGGACGATAGGGAATGTGAAAATGCCATGAGCTATGAAGGGAGGCAGATACTATTTGAGTAATTTTAGAGGTAAACTCTGGCCCACTGTCTGACTGATGGAAGCAGGCAATCCAAATCTTGGGATAATATAAACCATAACTCCTTAGTAGCACAAAACAGGTACAAGCAGTCTGTTGTACAAGCCCTTGTTACATCTGCATTAATCAAGTGAAACCGGGCAGGGGAGAGAACAGGGGAGGGTCACACTAAGGTTACTTTCTTGGTTCTTTATTCAGAGAAAGCATAACAAAAGGAGCCAAAGGAAAACAAGTGAAGCAGTTTCTAGTATTAAAGGGACAGATTTTAGATTTCTTTTCTTCCTTCAGGGTCGCTGTGTTAGCTGTCAGATCAGCCTTGTTATTAGCTTCAGATAGGGATTGTTTACCTTTCTGGTGTCCTTTGCAGTGAATAATAGCAGCTTTTGTTGGCAACTGGGCAGCATCAAGAAGAGCTTTAATCAGCTTGCCATTTATTATAGGGGTCCCTCGGGCTTGCCACATCTGGGCATTGGAGTGCATGATATGATAGGCATATCAGGAATCTGTATATATAATTGACTGTCTTTCCTTTGGCTAAGGGGAAGGCTTGAACCAAGGCTAATAACTCGGCCTGTTGGGAGGTAGTGCCTTGAGGTAGGGGCCTGGCCTCCATGGCCCTATGCAGGGAAGAGGAGGAGGTGACATCAGGATGCCCCCTCAATTATTGCATATCCAGTGGGAAAAGGGGGAGCTTTAGAAGCACTACCACCAATGACCCAATCCAGGCCTCTGGGAATAGGAGTGTCTGAGATGATGAAATGTAGTTAGGAAAAGTCAAGGAAGTCAGGACAGGAATGGGGTTCGAGGGGATGAGAGAAGTGGTGGGGAGGAGAGTAGGGTTTATAAAGGTTTATAAAGGTTTATAAAGGCAAAAACTGCAAAATCGGGAGGGGAATACATGGTTGCTAGGATCGGGGGGGGGGAATACATGGTTACTGGGGTCAAGCTGACTTAAACCTATGCAAAACTAGTATCAATTATAATCTTGACAATACCAGTTACAATCTTAACAATTTTAATTATAATCTTGACATTAATCCAGGTATTGGTTTAATCATATGTAGGACATAGACAAATTACATTTTTATTATTAACCCAGGTGTAGCCTACTCACTTTCAAGCTTGAGTGATCATGGTAGGGGGTTTCTGTGCTCTGCCAAGTGTGATGTAGTGGACTGCTATTGTTCAACTGTTTTAGATCATAGTTTCAGACCAGAGTCTCACGGTGTGGGGGGGCACCTTCCCAGAATGGAGTCTCAGGTTCTCCAAAATGGAGTCCCTACTGTCAAGGTGCTACTTCATAACCTCACTCTCCCCAGTCTGAGCGACTGGGCGCTCTTTCTGTCCCTTCCATCCTGATGGATGCCCTGTCCCCAACAAAGCCTTAGCACTCTGCCCTCTGTCTCACACCTGAATTCTTTCTTGCCTGAAGATAAGAACCCACAGTTTCCATGGCCTTCCCTCCAGTAACATACATATTTGTAATAATCTTGCTGTTTCATTTTGAAATCTATTTTTAATGCAGTTTCTCCTTTTAGTAGTTTCTACTTAATTGGTGATTTTCTTTTCAAATTTCTAGGCATCTCTCCTGTAAGGTATTTCTTCCTCCTTAGTTCTGACTCCTGTGACCTGACATTCAAACTGTTTATCTTAGAAGCCTAAAGTCATTCTTCTGTCTTTTCTTAATGTGTTTAATTTTTTTCATGTACTCAGACAATTCCTTCAGCTTTTGTTTCTAAGGGTATTCTTCTATTCAAGGTTTTCATGGGGCCGGTGCCATGGCTCACTTGGCTAATCCTCCATCTGCGGGCATCTCATATGGGTGTTGGGTTCTAGTCCAGGTAGCTCCTCTTCCAATCCAGCTCTCTGCTGTGTCCCAGGAAGGCAATGGAGGATGGTCCAGGTGCTTGGGCCCCTGCACCCACATGGGAGACCAGGAGGAAGCACCAGGCTCCTAGCTTTGGATCGGTGTAGCTTCTGCCATAGCGGCCATTTCGGGGGGTGAACCAACAGAAGGAAGACCTTTCTCTCTGTCTTTCTCACTAACTCTATCTGTCAAATAAATTTAAAAAAAAAAGATTTTCATGCTCTTAATACTATTTTTAGACAGGAAGATAGAAATTAGCCTATGTGTGTGAAAGCAGCCATGGGAAACAAAACATGTGCTCTGCAGAAGGAATGCAGCAGCCTTAGAGGCAGGCCTGGGAAAGCAGCCCAGCACTTTACACTACAAAACCCTGCCCCTCCAATAAAGGCACACCAGGAGAAACCTGTTTGCTTGGTGCAAAGGAGGGTACTGAGTCTGATAACGTTACCTAATTTTGCACCTGAGAAATATTTTGTTCATGAGTGGGGTGTGTGTGTGTGTGTGTAGAAACAGTGAGAAGTAGACACCCAACCCTTAGAAATCCGAGTTATTATTAAGTCCTCCTCATAATCAACTTCATAGGGGCATCTGTCGAAATTTACAGTAGGTTTTTAAGAGAGCAAGGGAGCCCCAGGTCTCTGTTAGGCTGAGACAGAGCTGAAGGACACAGGTGCTGGAAGGTTTGAGGACCACCAGGAGGAATCAGAGAACTTAAGCACTGTCATTGATCTAGCGACAAGCCATGACATCTGAAACCAGAGACTGGCAACTCTGCCATGAATCACCACACCAAATTAATGGGGGAAAATGGCGATGAAGGAAGGTGCCTGGGGTGCCTGTCTCACAAGGAATTTCCATGTGGACAGGCAGTGAGCAAAGCAAGATTTATTTACATGAGAAAGCTCTTGCCACAGCAGCCACTAGGGGGTCTCCAAAGAGGGACACCTGAAAAATGGAGTGCAGTTTTTGAACCACGATTTGGATGAGCAGAATAATAACAGCTAACAATCTCATCAGAAGGACAGAATCATAATCTTGTCTAGCCTGCTCTTGTTAAAACCAAAAGCCTTGGGAACTATGCAATAGGCAAATTCTCTTGGTAAAACTAGGTTAGAAGGGTGGGATTGTTAACTTCCCTTCTATTCTCATGATAAAACTAGAAACTCACTGGGCTGGCCCCTTGGCTCAAC
This sequence comes from Lepus europaeus, assembly GCF_033115175.1. Taxonomy (NCBI): domain Eukaryota; kingdom Metazoa; phylum Chordata; class Mammalia; order Lagomorpha; family Leporidae; genus Lepus; species Lepus europaeus. The sequence continues at coordinate 149,629 of NW_026909122.1, forward strand.
ACGCTAATCCTCTGCCTTGCGGCACCAGCACACCGGGTTCTAGTCCTGGTCAGGGCACTGGATTCTGTCCTGGTTGCACCTCTTCCAGGCCAGCTTTCTGCTGTGGCCAGGGAGGGCAGTGGAGGATGGCCCAAGTGCTTGGGCCCTGCACCCCATGGGAGACCAGGGAAAGCACCTGGCTGCTGCCTTCAGATCAGGACGGTGCGCGGGCTACGGCGGCCATTGGAGGGTGAACCAATGGCCAAGGAAGACCTTTCTCTGTCTCTTTCTCTCACTGTCCACTCTGCCTGTCAAAAAAAAAAAACAAAAAAACAAAACAAAACTAGAAACTCACTGTCTTGCTAGTAGACAGGTCTTGCCCACTCTTAAAAGGACTCCTCATTAGGTCATCTAGTCCTTACACCAGCCACCCCCTGCCTTATGACCTCTTTATAAGCCCCCAAATACCCTCCTCCAACAGAATGGTACTCCTGTAACCACAATAAATGCATTTTTCCTTTTCAAATGTTTACCTTAATGAAGACACTTGCTGTTGCTGTAATCTAGTGAATAATATTGGCATAAGAATTTCAAAAGCCCACTGAAAAAAGGAGATGATTAGGAATGGCAGGCTGTTGCCCCAACTGACAAAGAACCCTTCCCCCCTCCCCCAACTGAGGCAGAAAGCCCCTGGGGTTACACCCAGGACTCCTCTGACTGGGTGGTGGGATGTGCCTCAGAACAAAGCCTGAAAATCTGCATAATTGTCAAGTGAATAGACTGATTGTTTTCTTTGAATCCTCACCCTCCAATTACCCTGTCTATTTATTTATTTATTTTGACAGGCAGAGTGGACAGTGAGAGAGAGAGACAGAAAGGTCTTCCTTTGCCGGTGGTTCATCCTCCAATGGCCGCTGCAGCCGGCGTGCTGTGGCCAGCACACCATGCTGGTCATGGTCTCCCATGGGGTGCAGGGCCCAAGCACTTGGGCCATCCTCCACTGCCCTCCCTGGCCACAGCAGAAAGCTGGCCTGGAAGAGGTGCAACCAGGACAGAATCTGGCGCCCCGACCAGGACTAGAACCCAGTGTGCTGGCACCGCTAGGAGGAGGATTAGCCTGTTGAGCCATGGCGCCGGCCCACCCTGTCTCTTTAAAAAATCCTCTGTACTGGGTGGTTTGGTAGAAAAGCACCTGTTTGGATTGAGAGAAACTTCTTTTTCTTTCCCCAAGGCTGCTGCTGCCTTCTTGCAATAAACCTTTACCTCTGGCCATGCCTCATCTTTGGTGAATTGAAGCGACGAGCATCAAGAGCTGGACTATTCCCTCGGTAACCACATTGGTGAGCTAGCCCAGAGGTCTGGGGTATATTCTTCAAGTGGCCTGACCCTCTCACGCTGGTAAGGAGGGCAGTGGCCACTTGTACTCCATCCCCAGAGCAGCTTGTGAGCTAATGTGGTGGTTGGGACTCTGGGGACATCCAGCAGCTGTCCTTTCTCTTCCTGCTGCGCATTAGCTACCTATTAGCACAATGGCTTCCATTGGTGTACGGAGTCAACAGCTCTGAGACTGAAATTTCTGTCTCTGCTCTTTGGGTTTATGGAATTGGGACCTGGCTTAGGTCATTTTTCGTGGTACTGGTTTGTGTGAAACTGGAGAAGACCCCATAAAATCCACACTAAATTGTAGCCCCCCCTTAAGGTTCCCTAGAAATGCTATCCGGGGTGCCACGTGTACTACCGGAATTTGGGGTGCCATACAATTTCACCACAGGCTTATGACTAAATCCCCAATATTAATAAGCCCAAGAGGGTTCTTGCCTAATATTTAGAGAAGAATTCTAAATACCAGTACAGATAAACGAGGCAGCATGGCACGTTTTAAGCTTTTATTTAGTGAGAAAGATGCATAGGAGAGTGAGAGCTATTTACGGGAGAGAGGTGAGTAGGGTTCATACCAAGCACCAGGAACCAGCCACATGGATGAGCCTCTAGGCCAGGAAGCCTAGAGCACATGGCCAGAAGGCCATGCACCCTGGAGGTGCAGGGCTACAGCAAGCCCTGTCCTGGCAAGAGGCCAGGGAAGAAGAGCAGCCGGGGCCACACCGTGGCTGGGCTTTTAACCCACTTCCAAAGGGGAGTGGTTAATTAACCTGCTTGGCTGGTGGGCACCCAGGTGTGGGCAGGTAGGGGAATGAGGCCACACAGGGGCATGGCAAAGGCATCAGGTAGGGGCCTGAGGCCACACAGGGGCGTGGCAGAGGTGTGGTCTTCCAGCTCACAAACCTAATCTATCTTTACCTGTATGCTTGCCTGCTTCATGTGGGAGACAAGATTCCAAGATTTTTGCCTCAGCCCCTCTGTGAGGAAGATTGGGATATGGTTTGGAAGAGTACTCATGTGGTGAAATACGAGTGGTTCAATTTAATTTCCATCCAAAAGCACCTTGAGTTGCGTTGTGGCTGATTGAGCAGCTTACAGTTACCATCCTATTTCTAAGAAGAAAGTGGTGTTCTGTTGTCATACTGCATGGCCTGTGTATGTGTTAAAGTTAAGAGAAGGTGGCTGGTAAGTGGATTTTTAAAATATTTATTTCATTTGAAAGTCAGAGTTGAAGCAGGCAGGCATACAGCTTAAAATTGATTAGGTTTGTGAGCTGGAAGACCACGCCTTTGCCACGCCCCTGTGTGACCTCATCCCCCTACCTGGCCACATCTGGGTGCCTGCCAACCAGCCAATCAGGTTAATTAACCACTCCCCTTTGGAAGTGGGTTAAACTCCTAGGACATGATGTGTCTGGCCCTTCTCTTTCCCCTGACCTCTTGCCAGGAGGGGGCTTGCTGTAGCCCCGCGCCCTAGGCTTCCAGGCCTAGATACTCCTCCATGTAGCTGGTTCCTGGTGCTCAGTATGATCCCACATTTTCCTCTCTTTCTTAAATAACGCTCTCTGCCTCTGCTTTGCTGCTGGTGATAAGCGGTGGAGAGCAGCTCAAAGTGCTTGCTGCATGTGGTTTTGGCCTGCTCTCTGAGTGGTATGGATACTACCCTAGTTTCCAGACTTTTCCCCTCTCTCCTACCTGAACTAAACCCTCACTTTCCTGGCTCCTTGACCTCTTACAAACCCATTGTAAATTTCCACAGATGCCTCTGATGAAATTGACTGTGAGGAACAAGAATTAATGCAATTAAAGGTGTTTTCTGAGCAGAGTGCCCACTGAGTCTGTAATGAGGATATAGTTATCTTTATGTATGTTGGTGTCCAGTACCATTACTGGGACTAGAGTTGCTTTCCAAATTAAATGCTCAAGTAAGTTTTTCAGGTTTCAACTGTGGAACAATAGGGTTAACTGAGGTTACTAACAGCAAGAAGTAATTCTATTTAATTGATTAGAACTTTTATTCATTTTTCTTTGGGAGTTTTAAAAAGGAGGAGTAACCATAATAAAACCATCTTCCTTCCCTTTTCGTTTTCACATTTTGTATAGCAAAAACCATTTACTGATATTCTGAATTACCTGAATTTCTGAATTTCTTCTGTGTATCAGATAACACCACCACTCACAAGTTAAGCTTCTTGGTATTTGGATATCTGTTAGATGCTACTAAGAAAGTAGAGATGAGCTTTCTTTTTAAAGCTTTTGAGGTGGTGTCACAGAATAGCGTGTTGTAGATACAGTCAACTGCTTTGTTACCTTCCAACTAGGCATCTGTAAATCCTGAAACTTAAGATGGCAGGTGATGTCCTATAGACTCTGCTGTTCAAGTTGGACACAACTGACAGTTTGTTCTTTCTCTCTAAAAGTGATAGGGGATTTGTAGCTTAGTGGTTTTTTGTTTATTTCTAATTTGCTGCTGATAATGTATATGAATTTAACATTCTGTGTAAACTGTCATTTGTTACTGCACAGTTTATGCAGTGTTGCTTTGCCAAATAAAAGTTCAAAGTAAAAAAAAAATCAAGTTATCAAGGATAAGAAATATTTTTTTAAGATTTATTTAAGTATTTGCAAAGCAGAATAACAGAGAGAGAGAGAGAGAGAGAGAGAGAGAGAGAGGTCCTCCATCCACAGGTTCCCTCCCCAGAGAGAGAGAGAGAGAGAGAGGTCCTCCATCCACAGGTTCCCTCCCCAGAGAGAGAGAGAGAGAGAGAGAGAGAGGTCCTCCATCCACAGGTTCCCTCCCCAGAGAGAGAGAGAGAGGTCCTTCATCCACAGGTTCCCTCCCCAGAGAGAGAGAGAGAAAGAGAGAGAGAGGTCCTCCATCCACAGGTTCCCTCCCCAGAGAGAGAGAAAGAGAGAGAGAGGTCCTCCATCCACAGGTTCCCTCCCCAGAGGGCTACAATGGCTGGATCTTGCTGATCTGAAGCCAAGAGCCAGGACCCTCATCCAAGTCTCCCACATGGGTGCAGTGGCCAAAGGATTTGTGCCATCCTCCACTGCTTTTCTAGGGCATTTTGAACCAGTGCTCTTATGAAATGCCAGCACTGCAGGTGGAGGTTTAACCTACTATGCCACAGTGCTGGCCCCAATAAAAAGAATTCTAAATGAACTTACCAAACTTTAGAATTGTTTAAAGTTTTATTTATGTATTTGAAAGGCTGAGTTAGAGAGTGGGACAGACATCGTCAACCTACTGGTTCAATCCCAGATCTCTGCAGCAAACAAGCACTGGGCCAGACTGAAGGCAGGAGCCTGGAGCTCCATTCAGGCCTCCTACATCAGTAGCAGGGGCCTAAACACTTGTGCCATTTTCCTCTGCTCTTCCCAGGCCATTAGCAGGGAGCTTGATCTGAAGTAGAGCAGCTGTGACATGTGACCCTATGGATGCCAGCATCACAGGTGGTGGCCTTACCCACAACATCACAATTCCAGCCCTGACATTAAAAATGTTCAAGGTTCAGCCAGCATCGTAGGTTAAGTGCAGTCTATCATACCTGCACCCCTTAAGAGTGCTTCTTTGAGTCCAGACTGCTGCACTTCTAATCTAGCACCCTGTGAATGTGCCTGGGATAGCAGAAGATGGCCCCAGTGCTGGGACCCCTGCCACACATGTGGGAGAACCACATGGATTTCCCTGGCTTCCGGCTTCTTCAATCTGTCCCAGCTCTGGCTGCAATCAGTTGGGAAGTGATCCCGATGATCACTTTCTCATTGTCTTTTTTGGAATTCTTTCAAATAAATAAAATCAGGATTTATACCCTATATTAAGTTAGTAATTTTTTTACAAAAATATAAATATTAATGATAATTTTTTGCAAGAGGTTTTTCATATTTGATTTTAAAGTCGAATAACTTTCTACAACACATTTATTTATTTGAAAGGCAGAGATACAAAGAGAGAAAGAGGGAAAGAAAGAGATCTTCCATCCAATGACACTACCCAAATGACTGGGGGTTGGGTCAGGCAGGAGCCAGGAGCTTCTTCTGGGTCTCCCATACAGGTTCAGGGGCTCAAGTACCACATTTCTCTGCTTTGCCCAGGTGCATTAGTAAAGAGCTGGATTGGAAGTTGAGCTGCTGGGATTCAGCTGAGCTGGTACCCACATGAGGTGCTGGCACTGAGGTGCAGGCTTAGCCTTCTATGCCACAGTGCCTGCCCCAGTCTAATAACTTTAAAAAATTTTGAGAGAGAGAAAGAGAGGGAGAGGTAGAGTGAAATGTCTTCCATCTACTAGTTCACTCTTCAAATACCCACAATGGCTGGAGCTGAGCCAATCCAGAACAGGAGCCAGGAGCTTCTTGCAGATCCCCCAAGCTCAAGCACATTTTGCACTGCTTTCCTAAGATTAGCCTACAATGCCCCTCTAAATAACATTTTCAACCATCTAGTCAACTGCATCTTCTTGTTTTTTATTGTTTTTATTTATTTGACAGAGTTAGACAGTGAGACAGAAAGGTCTTCCTTCCATTGCTTCACCCCCAAATGGCTGCTACGGCTGTTGCTGTGTGGATCCGAAGCCAGGAGCCAGGTGCTTCCTCCCTGTCTCCCAGGTCTCCCATGTGGGTGCAGGGGTCCGTGCACTTGGGGCATCCTCCACTGCCTTCCTGGGCCACAGAAGAGAGCTGGACTGGAAGAGGAGCAGCTGGGACTATACCCAGCACCCATACAGGTTGCCAGCACTGCAGGTGAAGGGTTAACCAAGTGAGCCACCAACTGCTTTTCTAGGATTAGCCTACTACGCTACAGTGCCTGGCCCCTCTATCTCCTCAACTGTAATTTTTTAAAATTTCCATTTGATTGACTCCTTCCCAACAACTAGCCATCTCTTATAAGCTATTTTCTCCTCCTTTATTGTTTAGTTATGGCCTGTCATTAAAAATGCTTGTCCTTACAGCTGACATTGTGGCACAGCAGGTTAAGATGCTGCCTGTGATGGCAGCAACCCATATGGGCACTGGTTTGATTCCTCGTGGCCCACTTCTGATTCATCTCCTAGCTAATCCACCTGGCACACAGGAGAGGATGGCCCAAATCTTTGGGACCCTGCACCCATGTGGGAGACCTGGATGAGTCTCCTGGCAGTGGCTTCTGCCAGGCCCAGTTCTGGTTGTAGTGGCCATTTGGCTAATGAACTAGCAGATGGAAGATCTTTCTCTCTCTGTTCTCTCTCTGTAACTCTACCTTTGAAATTAATTAATCTTAAAGAGAAATTTTTATCTTAGAGACTAGGATACTAAGAGTACCTAATTTTTTTTGTTAAAGATTTTTTCATTTGTAAGCCAGAGTTCACAGAGGGAGAGAAGAGACAGAGATCTTTGGTCTACTGGTTCATTCCCCAGATGGCCACAATGGCTGGACCTGAGCCACAATGGCCAGGAGCTTCTTCTGGGTCTCACACCTGAGTGGCAGGGGCCCAAGGACTTGGCCATTTTTCATTATGTTCCTTGGCTCATTAGCAGGGATCTGGATCTGAAATGGAATAGTCAGGACTGGAACAAGTGCCCATGTAGGATGGGATGCCTGTGTCACAACATGCCACAACACTGGCCCCTATACTTGACTTTTCTAGATGTATTTAAACTGTTCTATGGAGTTTTATGCTTTTGTTTCTAAGATATGGTATTGTCTTTTTTGTTAAAGATTTATATATTCATTTGAAAGGCAGAGTTACAGAGAGGCAGAGAGAGTGCTGGTTCACTCCCCAAAAGGCTGCAATGGCTGGAGTTCTGCCAATCTGAAGCCAGGAGCCAGGAACATCTTTTGGGTCTCCAACACTAGCGCAGAGAGGCTAAGTACTTGGGCCATCTACTGCTTTTCCAGGCCATAGCAGAGAGCTGGATCAGAAGTAGAGCAGTCCTATGGGAGTCAGGCACTGCAGGTGGTGGCTTTACCTGCAGTGCCACAGCACCGGCCTCGGGTGTACTTGTTTCTAAGTGTTCTCGTTCTTTTATAAGGTTGAATGCTTACAGCCTGCACACATACTATTTCAATGTCTAAGTTGGGGTATCTTTCCACTAGGTTTAACTTCTAAGTTATCTGGGGGAGCTTCCCATTAGAAGAAGCACAGTACAAAAGGATTTTCTTCATCTTTTGGTAGCTAATTACATGAGGGAAAGAAATTTTGTGTTTTGTCAAGATAATCTCATGTATTTTCTATCTTTGGGTTTAGAAAACTGAATGTTAAGAATTGATTTTTAATATCTTTTAAGTGTATCTTTCTACTAATCAACTATTAAATATACTTAATATGTAATAAATATATTTAAACATAATTTGACTCTATATAAGTGAATGATTATTGTCTCATAAAATGATCAGAGATCCTATGTTAACCAAGTATTTTTTAATTTTTGATATCTTTGACATTTTTTTCAAAATCCAAGTTCTAAATTAACTGCTTTGACCTTGATTTCTTTGTGGATCCCTGGAAATCAACAAAAGATGTAGTTTTCAACTTGCAGAGATGATGGTTAATTAGGCTCCCTTTACCTGAAAAGTATTATCTAGTTGTAATATCATAAATTTCAAGTTGTTACATTGATATAGAAATGCTATTGATGTGAGTTTCCCAGGGGTTAGGTAACATGCAGAAGTCCAATGGTGAAATCTAACAAGCTGCTGTTCTTCAAAAAGCGGAGGGGGGTTCCTTGGGTACTTTAGAAGAATTTTGAAATTGCTCCAGTGCTATCATTGCCCGAAATGATGAACTGGTTTGTAAAATACTGCTGTGCTTTTTCAAATCCTGTGGGCATCTCCTTTGCTAAATTGCTAAATTACTTTAAACATTTCAATTGTGATGATTTGTCTTTGTCATTCACAGTTCTAGTTCTTCTCCAGGAAGATTTATATTCATAAGACCATTAAAAATTATTATAAATATGGGTTTCTTATGGAAGATCAATGGGGTAACCATGAATTTCTAGAATTCTGAAAAATAAAACAGAATCGTGAAACTGCTAATGGAGATCAAAAGAGAAAAAAAAGAGAAAAAAGCAATTATGGGAGACTCAATGAACTGGTGAAATTTGTGGGTTTTTAATGTCTTAGTTAAGACATTATTCTATTTTTTAAAATGATTTATTTATTTATTTGAAAAGCAGTGTTACAGAGAGGCATGGGTAGAGAGGTTTTCCATCCACTGGTTCACTCCCCAAATGGCCATAATGGCCTGAGCTGGGCCAATCCGAAACCAGTAGCCAGCAGCTTCTTCAGGGTCTCTCACATGGGTGCAGAGGCCCAAGGGCTTGAGCCATCTTCTGCTTTTCCAGACCACCCCAGAGAGTTGGATCAGAAGTGGAGCAGCCAGGACTTGATTTGAATCAGTGGCCATATGCGATGCCGGCACTGAAGGGGGAGGTTTATTTAACATTTTAGGCCACAATGAGGGCAACCTCTAATAACATTTTCAATCATCTTCTGAAGTGCAGCTTTTTTTAAGTTTCCATTTGATTGACTGCTTTCAAATTTCTAGTCCTCTCCTGTAAGCTATTTTCTCCTCCTTTACTGTGGCCTGAGTTAGAAACGCTTACCTTTATGACATTGTGGCATAGCAGGTTAAGCTGCTGCCAGTGACAGTAGCAACCCATATGGGCACTGGTCTGATTCCTGGTGGCCCAATTCTGATCCATCTCCTAGCTAATGCACCTGGGAAAGCAGGAGAGGATGGCCTAAGTCCTTGGGTCTCTGTACCCCTGTAGGAGACAAGGATGAAGCTTCTGTCTGTGGCTTCAGCCTGGCCCATCCCTGTAGTGGTGGCCATGGGGGAAGTGAACCAACAGATGGAAGGTCTCTTTGTTTTCTCCCTCTGTAACTCTGCCTTTAACATAAATAAATAAATGTTAAAAATGTTAATAAAAATGTTAAAATGTTTACCTTAGAAGCCTAGGACAATAAGAGGGCTTGATTATTTACATCTGTGTTTTTCAAGATTTCTTTATTTGAAAAATAAGATTTGGGTAGGGTAGCTTGATATCATGGTGCAGAGGCTGTAGGCTCTTGGTGGGAGAAGCATCCCTTGCTATGTGCCAGAAGCACAGCACTGTGTCTTTTACACAAAGTGGGGAGCGCCACACATTCCTTTCTCCACCCTACTCCACTTCACTCTTTGTTTCTTCTGCCTTTTTTGGCTCCAGTTTTCTCTGATTTTGCTTTTTGGTTTCTTAAGGTAGAATTGTAGATAATTGATTTCATATCTTACTATGAAATATAGATCTTTACAGCTATTTCCTCCTAAGCCTTGCTTTGCATTTATTCCATTAATTTGTGTTGTACTTTGATTCTAATCATCTTACATCTGAATTTCCCATGTGGTTTCTTCAATAAGTCACTGTCCATTTAGGAATATGATTCTTATTTACTACAAGTTTGAAGAATTCTTCAATATCTTTCTGGTTTTGGTTTCCAGGGATGTAAATTTTTAATTTTTTTTATTTGAGGAACCAAGAGACAGAGCAAAAAGGAGATCCCTGTGCTTCTCTCTCCCATCAACTGACTTTCTCCAGCTACCACAATACCTGGACTCCACTAGCCTAAGGCCTAGCACTCAGAACTCAAGCCAGGTTTGTACCATGGATAGAAAGGGCTCCAGGTACTTGGCCCATTCTTGGCTCTTTCTTTTTCTTTTAGAAAGCTTTTATTTAATGAATACACATTTCATAGGTACAGCTTTAGGAATATAGCAGTTCTTCCCCCCTTCCCACCCTCGCACCCCCACTCCTGTCCCACCTTCTACTCCCTCTGCTATCCCATTCTTCATAAAGATTCATTTGTAATTATCTTTATATACAGAAGGCCAACTCTGTACTAAGTAAAGATTTCAACAGTTTGCAGAGACACACAATGTCTAAAGTACTTTTGAAGATGCGTTTTACTGTTAATTCTCATAGCACAACTCATTAAGGACAGAGGTCCTACATAGGGAGTAAGTACACAGTGACTCCTATTGTTGATTTAACAATTGACACTTTTATTTATGATGTCAGTGATCACCTGAGGCTCTTGTCATTAGCTGCCAAGGCTATGGAAGCCTTTTGAGTCCACAAACTCTGTTACTATGTAGACAGGGCCATAAGAAAAGTGGAAAGTTCTCTCTAGCCTTCTGAAAAAGGTACCTCCTTTGATGTCCTCTTCTTTCCACTGGGGTCTCACTACAGAGATCATTTATGTAGATTTTCTTTTTTTCTACAGTGTCTTGGATTTCCATGCCTAAAATGCTCTCATGGGATTTTTAGCTAGATGCTGATGTCATTGTGCTGTTTAGGGCATTTGTCATTCTATGAGTCTGCTGTGTGGCCTGCTTTCCAAGTTGGATCATTCTCTCCTTTTTAATTCTATCTATTGTTATTAGTAGACACTTGATCTTGTTTATGTGATCCCTTTGAGCCTATCTATATGAACAGTTACACATTTGTGTTTTAAGGATTTATTTTTCTATTTAAAAGTCAGTTACGCACAGAGAAGCAGAGAGAGAGAGAGAGGGGGAGGTCTTCTATCCAATGGTTCACTCCCTAGTTGGCTGCAACAGCTAGAGCTCTGCTGACCCAGAGCCAGGAGCTTCTTCCCGGTCCCCCACATAGGTGCAGGGGCCCAAAGACTTGGGCCATCTTCTACTGCTTTTCCAGGGCATAACAGAACTAGATTGGAAGTGGAGCAATCGGGATTCAAACCGGTGCCCATATGGGATGCCAGCACTGGAGGTGGGACTTGAAGTGGTGCCCTTGTGGAATTCCAACACTGCAGAAGGGTGGCTTTACCCTCTAAGCCATGGCCCCAGCCCCTTCTATATGTATTGTTTTCATCATTCAGCTTTTGAACTCTTTGTATCCCTGACCTGTTTTTTTTTTTTTTTTGGGGGGGGGGGCACTGCTGTGTTAAACCAAGATAAACTGCAGCTTACAGCACTGGCATCCCATACAGGCCCAGGTTCAAGTCCCAGCTGCTCCATTTCCAATCCAGCTCCTGGCTAATGTGCCTGGAAAAGCAGCAGAAGATGACCCAAGTACTTGGACACCTGCACCCACATATGAGACCCAGAATAAGCCTGTGCTTCCTGGCTTTGGATTGGCACAGCTCTGTCTGTTGTGGCCATCTGGAGAGTGAACCAGTGGATGGAAGATCTATATCTCTTCTCTCTAACTCTGCCTTTCAATTTAACAAATCTTCAAGAATCATTTTTGTCCTACTGTGAAATCATTAAACATTTCTCTTTATATTAATACACATTGTATTGTTCCTAGCTTTTTTAGTGTAGCCTGGTAATCTTTGCCTTTTCTTTTTTTTGACAAGCAGTGTGGATAGTGAGAGAGGGAGAGACAGAGAGAAAGGTCTTCCTTTTTGCCGTTGGTTCACCCTCCAATGGCCGCTGCAGCCAGCACATCTCTCTGATCCGAAGCCAGGAGCCAGGTGCTTCTCCTGGTCTCCCATGCGGGTGCAGGGCCCAAGGACTTGGGCCATCCTCCACTGCCCTCCCGGGCCATACCAGAGAGCTGGCCTGGAAGAGGGGCAATCGGGACAGAATCCGGCGCCCCAACCAGGACTAGAAGCCGGTGTGCTGGCTCCGCAAGGCGGAGGATTAGCCTGTTAAGCCATGGCGCCAGCCAATCTGCCTTTTTAAACTATTCAACTGAGAAATAGCTATAGATACCTGTGGGATACAACGCAATCATTTGATGAGTGTTAATTCTGGAATTGTCTAATCAGAATAACTCATTCATCACCTCCTATACTGTATGGTGGGTATTTTCAAAAGCCTCTCTTAACAAGCTGAAATATGAAATACAGCATTGTAGTTTCCATGCTTTGCAGTACAGCTGTAGACTCATTTCTCCTGTCTAGTGGAAACTTTGTGCCCCATGACCAATGTATCTCCTTTGTCCTTAACCCACCATTTCTCCCCTCACTCGTTGGTAACCACAATTCTCTACTGACATGCATTTCACAGGTGTACTCTGGCAAGCCCAAAACTGGGGACAGGGAGGTCGGGGCTTAGTCTCCACCCTTGGCACAGGGAAGCACCCACCGGGCCCACTGGAGTGGTGGTGCTCTGCTATCCATGTCCCTCCCCCAGCTGTGATCATGTGCCTAGGACAGCTGCTATTCTCCTATTGGAGCTCCCTCCCACAGCCATGGCTGGGCACCCAGCTGTGGCCCAGGCAAGCCATGGCAGGGTGGGTATGGATCATGGATGGATGGGAGTGATGGGTGAGGGTGTGTAGTGCAGGAAGATGAAGATGGTTAGGAATCATGGGAAGTGAGCCCTTAACCATGTTACCATTTTTCCTTTTAATAAATTTTGGGGAATCATTAAAATCCCCTAAATGTCCCACCACTCTGGTAGGTAGATTTGTAACTTCTACAGACTGCCACTATTTCTAAGGTATGCTAACTAGATACAATGTTGGGAGTTCTCTCACCTCATCTTAACTCTCACATTATGCTATCCATAGCACCCATGCTGAGTTAGGTCTTGGAATTCTTGGTAATAAAGAAGCAATAGGACTCAGAATACGGACTCAAAAATCTAGAAAAGTGAAATATTTAAAAATATGAACACTGCCAACCAAGGCTGCCTGATCACTCTGCAAAAACCCACAACAGCCAGGGTGCTATCTATGAAAGCCAGGATGCAGGGACTCCATGTGGGTTTCCATGCAGATGGCAAAAATCCAAGTTTTTGCACCATGACCTGTTGACTCAAAAGAACACTTGTGGTGCCGGTGCTGTTGGTGTCATGAGTAAAGTCACCACCTGCATTGCCAGCAATCCATATGGGCATCAGATTGAGTTCTGGCTGCCCGCTTCCAATCCAGCTCTCTGTTATGGCCTGAGAAAGTAGAAGATGGCCCATGGCCTTGGGCCCTTGTGCCTGTGTGGGTGGGAGACCTGGAAGAAGCCCCTGGCTCCTGGTTTTGGATCAGTGTAGCTCTAGCCATTGCAGCCACCTGGGGAGTGAACCAGCAAATGGAAGACCTCTCTCTCTGTCTCTGTGTCTCTGTAACTATGCATTTCAAATAAATAACTAAAACTTTAAAAAATAACTTAAAAAATACTTGAAGTAAGTTGGTTTGGAGGTCTGAAACAGCCAGGACACACCAAGCACTCTGATATATATGTGGTGTGTCCAGAGAAGTAGCTTAACCTAGTGTATCATGATGCCTACGCTTCCAATGTCTGGTTTGTGCAGCCTGTGACCTAGGCCCCATGTGCCCAACAGGCAAGTCTCAGGCTGCTCCACATGATTACTGTACAAGAGGGCAAACTCCCAAAGGCAAAATACTTTTCAAATTATGTTGGTATCATATTGACTGTTGTCTCATGGGCTAGAACAAAAGTGAACTGGAAAATGTCAGGGGTCCCTGTGGAGAAGAATTCTATCAAGGTTTGTATACAGAGAGGAGTGTCATTGAACAGTTAAAGAAAGCTGTAATAGATATATTATGTCGATTTTTCCTATACATATAATTGTGGCCAAAAACTAACTTTGAGCTGTATACTTTAATGGAATTTTAGATACATAAAAACGAGAGATGCTGCAAGGAAAACAGTTAGTATTGCCTGAGTAATTTTCTGTGTAATATAGATACTAATGAAAACAGGTTTCTTTTTGGTGTACTGCTAATTAATTGGACAATCCTGATGAATAGTATAAATTATTTAGGCAGTGACTTTTTTATGATTTATTTATTTATTTATTTCAAAGGCTGTTACAGAGAGGCAGAGGCAGAAAGAGAGATGGTTTTACATCTGCTGATCACTCCCCAAATGGCCTCATTGGCTGAGGCTGGGCCAATCTGAAGCCAGGAGCCTGGAGATTTTTTCCAAATCTCCCATGTTGGTGCAAGGGACCCAAGGACTTGGGTCTTCTCTCCCCTCTCCTCCTCTTCCCTCCCCTCCACTCCCCTCCCCTCATTTGACAGGTAGGGTGTGGGGGAAGCTGAATCCGGAAAGTTCCTAGAGGAACTTCCTGAGCCTGCCTCAAATTTGAAAACCTGTCTTTAAGTTTCAATTCCCTGGTAGCAAACACCCCAGCCCCAGGGTGCTTCTCCCTAAGGATCATTAAGGTGGTACAATAGGAGTTGCTAAGGCCCTTTTGCATCACAACACCCCACCCCTTGCCCACATGCCCTCATCCACTCTGTACCATCCAACCTGTACCTCAGCTATATACACCACCTCTCTTTTTTTTGACAGGCAGAGTGGGTAGTGAGAGAGAGAGAGAGAGAGAGAGAGAGAGACAGAGAGAAAGGTCTTCCTTTTTTGCCGTTGGTTCACCCTCCAGTGGCCACTGCGGCCAGCACATCTCTCTGATCTGAAGCCAGGAGCCAGGTGCTTCTCCTGGTCTCCCATGCGGGTGCAGGGCCCAAGGACTTGGGCCATCCTCCACTGCCCTCCCGGGCCATAGCAGAGAGCTGGCCTGGAAGAGGGGCAACCGGGAATAGAAGCTGGTGTGCCGGCTCCGCAAGGCGGAGGATTAGCCTGGTAAGCCACGGCGCCACCCTATACAACCTCTCTTTTACAATAAAGTGAGACCCTGCTTCGACTGGGCTCCACACCGCGCCTGATTGTCCCCTGGGTTTGGGGAAGGCTGAGTGGCAGGTGGCGCACTTTCCCCTCCTCGGTTAAGGCAAGCTGTGGGCAGCCTGCCTAATTCTCCGGCAGTGGCGAGGAACAGTCACCACAGAAGGGTTATAGACCGTGAGAGAGAGAGACAAAGAGAAAGGTCTTCCTTCCATTGGTTCACCCTGCAAATGGCCACCATAGCTGGAGCTGCGCCAACCTGAAGACAGGAGCCAGGTGACCCTTTCTGGTCTCCCACATGGGTGCAGGAGCCCAAGCACCGGGGCCATTCTCCACTGCCCTCCCGGGCCACAGCAGAGAGCTGTACTGGAAGAGAAGCAACTGGGACTAGAACCAGTGCCCATGTGGGATGCCAGTCCTGCAGGTGGAAGATTAACCCAGTGTGCCACAGTGCTGGTCCCAGGACTTGGGTTTTCATCCACTGCTTTCCCAGTCCATAGCAGAGAGCTAGATCAGAAGTGGAGCAGGTAGGACTCAATTTGGTGTCCATGTGAGACGCCCACACTGCAGCAGGAAGCTTTACTCACTACCCCACAGTGATGGCCCTGGCACTGATTATTTTTTGTTTACAGAATTGGTAACAAATGAATATTTTAATTAGCCTAACAATAGTTTCTGTTTAACCTGAGGGATTGGTAGAGTTGTGTGTGCTCTTTCAGGGCCTTGCTGCTCTTCCCATGTGTAAAGCCTATATTCCCCCATAGGGCGGGTACTTTATTTCTGTTGCCCAGCTAATATGCCCATTTGTCTCTATGCCTTTCCTTCATGATCTTGCTAGCACAATGGAATCTAGGGAGAATCTAGACTATTTGTCTCACCACTCTCTCTGAATAATTTCTCTTGCGGATAAGATCCTGGAGAAATCTTCATGTACCCAAGACTAACAAAAAAGAATATGTTGCCAGTAAGTTGTTTATTCCTCAGCTTCTTTCACATTGTATTTATATTTGACAGGCAGAGTTAGAAATAGGCAGAGAGAGAGAGAAAGGTTTTTCTTCCATTGGTTTACCCCCCAAATGGTCGCTACGGCTGGCACGCTCTGCCAATGCAAAACCAGGAGCCAGATACTTCCTGCTGGTCTCCCATACATGTGCGGGGCCCAAGGACTTGGGCCATCCTCCACTGCCTTCCCAGGCCACAGCAGAGAGCTGGACTGAAAGAGGAGCAAGCGGGACAGAATCTGGCACCCCAACCAGGACTAGAACCCAGGGTACCAGCACCGCAGGCAGAGGATTACCCTAGTGAGCTGCGGTTCCGGCCTACATTGTATTTTAAGATGTTTATAAGATTTCGTTAGGTTGGAAAAGCATAAAGAAATATAATTCAGAATCAGGACAAATTGAGCATGGCTGCAAGATTTAAAGCCATCTGAGCTGAATGCACATTGGTTTCAATTTTTTTTATTGTCATAGCTTCAAGATGTTTTACATGGTTCTAGTGGAAACTTACAGAAGAATCGAAGAGCTGGCGCCGTGGTACAGCAGGTTAAGGCCCTGGCCTGAAGCGCCGGTATCCCATATGGGCACTAATTCTACTCCTGGATGTTCCTCTTCCAATCCAGCTCTCAGCTATAGCCTAGGATAGCAGTAGAAGATGGAAGCTGAGGGGGACCGCCGGCTCCAAAACCCAAAACGCGCTGCGGCCTCCAGGGACGGACACAGGGGACACAAATGGCTGTGTGGCTTGCAGTGCCCGACCAGAGGGAGGAAGGGAGGGAGGGAAGGAGGAAGGGAGGCTGGCTGCTGAGGCGCAGCCGCCACCAGGCCTTCGGGGAACTGGCAGCGGAGGCTTGGGAAGTGGGGGCTGCCCACTCAGAACCCCCGTTCCCTGGGGCTGCAGCGGGGCTGCAGGGTCGGGCGCGCCCGCGGGCCTTGGGGGCTTCTTGCCTGTGTGCAGGGCTTCTACGCACAAGGTGGCACCTCATCCCGGCCCAAGGGTGGTGGCAGGAACCCAGGTGGCGCTCGGGGACTCAGCAGGGCCTTCCCCTGGGGCCTGCCCGCAACACCTGATTGCCCGCGGGCGTGTCCGCCCACACTCAGAAAGCTCTGCTAGGACAGCCCTGACCGAGCTCCGAGCTCCTCGCCCTTGGACCACCCCAGTGGGCTTCAGGAGTGGGTGTGTGCCAGCAGCAGCCCTCCGCAGTCAACCACCATCCGTCGGCCCCGCCCGACAAGCCCCTAGGGCCGGCGGGGCTTCCCGGGGGGCCTATTTGCAACGCCGGGAAGCGCGGGGCAGTTGGTGTGTGCGGCCTGGGGACACCCGCAGGTGTGTGTGCTCCCCCCGTGGCCGGCCGCTGCGGCTAGCCAGCACCTGGGGGCTGTTGGCAGCGCCCCTGGGCAGCCTCCTAGAGCCAGGGGTCTGGCAGGCTCCGGGGGCAAATGGACTACGGAAGCCGAGAGGGGCCCGTCCGCGCCAAAACCCAAAACGCGCTGCGGCCTCCAGGGAGGGACACAGGGGACACAAGTGGCTGTGTGGCTTGCAGTGCCCGACCAGAGGGAGGGAGGTTGGCTGGCTGCTGAGGCGCAGCAGGTGTCAGCCCTTCGGGAAGTGCCCGTGGATGCTTCGGGAATGGGGCCTGCCAACTCAGAACCCCCGTTCCCTGTGGCTGCAGCCGGCCAGGGGGCTCCAGGGTCGGGTGCGCCGCGGGCCCGGGGGGCTTCTTGCCTGTGTGCAGGGCTTCTACACACAAGGTGGCACCTCATCCCGGCCCAAGGGTGGTGGCAGGAACCCAGGTGGTGCTTGGGGACTCAGCAGGGCCTGCCCCCGGAGCCTGCCCGCAACACCTGATTGCCCGCGGGCGTGTCCGTCCACCCTCAGAAAGCTCTGCTGGGACAGCCCTGACCGAGCTCCTCGCCCTTGGACCACCCCAGTGGGCTTCAGGAGTGGGTGTGTGCCAGCAGCAGCCCTCCCCACTCACCCACCGTGGGTCGGCCCCGCCCGACAAGCCCCTAGGGCGGGCGGGGCTTCCCGGGCGACCTATTTGCAATGCCGGGAAGCGCGGGGCAGTCCGTGTGTGCGGCCCAGGGGACACCCGCAGGTGTGTGTGCTCCCCCGTGGCCGGCCGAGGCGGCTAGCCAGCACCTGGGGGCTGTTGGCAGCGCCCCTGGGCAGCCTCCTAGAGCCAGGGGTCTGGCAGGCTCCGGGGGCAAATGGACTACAGAAGCCGAGAGGGGCCCGTCCGCGCCAAAACCCAAAACGCGCTGCGGCCTCCAGGGAGGGACACAGGGGACACAAGTGGCTGTGTGGCTTGCAGTGCCCGACCAGAGGGAGGGAGGTTGGCTGGCTGCTGAGGCGCAGCAGGTGTCAGCCCTTCGGGAAGTGCCCATGGATGCTTCGGGAATGGGGCCTGCCAACTCAGAACCCCCGTTCCCTGTGGCTGCAGCCGGCCAGGGGGCTCCAGGGTCAGGTGCGCCGCGGGCCTGGGGGGCTTCTTGCCTGTGTGCAGGGCTTCTACGCACAAGGTGGCACCTCATCCCGGCCCAAGGGTGGTGGCAGGAACCCAGGTGGCGCTCGGGGACTCAGCAGGGCCTGCCCCCGGGGCCTGCCCGCAACACCTGATTGCCCGCGGGCGTGTCCGTCCACCCTCAAAAAGTTCTGCTGGGACAGCCCTGACCGAGCTCCGAGCTCATCACCCTTGGACCGCCCCAGTGGGCTTCAGGAGTGGGTGTGTGCCAGCAGCAGCCCTCCCCACTCACCCACCGTGCGTCGGCCCCGCCCGACAAGCCCCTAGGGCCGGCGGGGCTTCCCGGGGGACCTATTTGCAACGCCGGGAATCGCGGGGCAGTCCGAGTGTGCGGCCCGGGGACACCCGCAGGTGTGTGTGCTCCCCCCGTGGCCGGCTGCTGCGGCTAGCCAGCACCTGGGGGCTGTTGGCAGCGCCCCTGGTCAGCCTCCTAGAGCCAGGGGTCTGGCAGGCTCCGGGGGCAAATGGACTACGGAAGCCGAGAGGGGCCCGTCCGCGCCAAAACCCAAAACGCGCTGCGGCCTCCAGGGAGGGACACAGGGGACACAAGTGGCTGTGTGGCTTGCAGTGCCCGACCAGAGGGAGGGAGGTTGGCTGGCTGCTGAGGCGCAACAGGTGTCAGCCCTTCGGGAAGTGCCTGTGGATGCTTCGGGAATGGGGCCTGCCAACTCAGAACCCCCGTTCCCTGTGGCTGCAGCCGGCCAGGGGGCTCCAGGGTCGGGTGCGCCGCGGGCCTGGGGGGCTTCTTGCCTGTGTGCAGGGCTTCTACGCACAAGGTGGCACCTCATCCCGGCCCAAGGGTGGTGGCAGGAACCCAGGTGGCGCTCGGGGACTCAGCAGGGCCTGCCCCCGGGGCCTGCCCGCAACACCTGATGGCCCGCGGGCGTGTCCGTCCACCCTCAAAAAGTTCTGCTGGGACAGCCCTGACCGAGCTCCGAGCTCCTCGCCCTTGGACCGCCCCAGTGGGCTTCAGGAGTGGGTGTGTGCCAGCAGCAGCCCTCCCCACTCACCCACCGTGCGTCGGCCCCGCCCGACAAGCCCCTAGGGCAGGCGGGGCTTCCCTGGGGACCTATTTGCAATGCCGGGAAGCGCGGGGCAGTCCGAGTGTGCGGCCCGGGGACACCCGCAGGTGTGTGTGCTCCCCCCGTGGCCGGCTGCTGCGGCTAGCCAGCACCTGGGGGCTGTTGGCAGCGCCCCTGGGCAGCCTCCTAGAGCCAGGGGTCTGGCAGGCTCCGGGGGCAAATGGACTACGGAAGCCGAGAGGGGCCCGTCCGCGCCAAAACCCAAAACGCGCTGCGGCCTCCAGGGAGGGACACAGGGGACACAAGTGGCTGTGTGGCTTGCAGTGCCCGACCAGAGGGAGGGAGGTTGGCTGGCTGCTGAGGCGCAGCAGGTGTCAGCCCTTCGGGAAGTGCCCGTGGATGCTTCGGGAATGGGGCCTGCCAACTCAGAACCCCTGTTCCCTGTGGCTGCAGCCGGCCAGGGGGCTCCAGGGTCAGGTGCGCCGCGTGCCTGGGGGGCTTCTTGCCTGTGTGCAGGGCTTCTACGCACAAGGTGGCACCTCATCCCGGCCCAAGGGTGGTGGCAGGAACCCAGGTGGCGCTCGGGGACTCAGCAGGGCCTGCCCCCGGGGCCTGCCCGCAACACCTGATTGCCCGCGGGCGTGTCCGTCCACCCTCAGAAAGCTCTGCTGGGACAGCCCTGACCGAGCTCCTCGCCCTTGGACCGCCCCAGTGGGCTTCAGGAGTGGGTGTGTGCCAGCAGCAGCCCTCCCCACTCACCCACCGTGCGTCGGCCCCGCCCGACAAGCCCCTAGGGCCGGCGGGGCTTCCCGGGGGACCTATTTGCAACGCCGGGAAGCTCGGGGCAATTGGTGTGTGCGGCCTGGGGACACCCGCAGGTGTGTGTGCTCCCCCGTGGCCGGCTGCTGCGGCTAGCCAGCACCTGGGGGCTGTTGGCAGCGCCCCTGGGCAGCCTCCTAGAGCCAGGGGTCTGGCAGGCTCCGGGGGCAAATGGACTACGGAAGCCGAGAGGGGCCCGTCCGCGCCAAAACCCAAAATGCGCTGCGGCCTCCAGGGAGGGACACAGGGGACACAAGTGGCTGTGTGGCTTGCAGTGCCCGACCAGAGGGAGGGAGGTTGGCTGGCTGCTGAGGCGCAGCAGGTGTCAGCCCTTCGGGAAGTGCCCGTGGATGCTTCGGGAATGGGGCCTGCCAACTCAGAACCCCCGTTCCCTGTGGCTGCAGCCGGCCAGGGGGCTCCAGGGTCGGGTGCGCCGCGGGCCTGGGGGGCTTCTTGCCTGTGTGCAGGGCTTCTACGCACAAGGTGGCACCTCATCCCGGCCCAAGGGTGGTGGCAGGAACCCAGGAGGCGCTCGGGGACTCAGCAGGGCCCACCCCTGGGGCCAGGGGTCTGGCAGGCTCCGGGGGCAAATGGACTACGGAAGCCGAGAGGGGCCCGTCCGCGCCAAAACCCAAAACGCGCTGCGGCCTCCAGGGACACAGGGGACACAAGTGGCTGTGTGGCTTGCAGTGCCCGACCAGAGGGAGGGAGGTTGTCTGGCTGCTGAGGCGCAGCCGGTGTCAGCCCTTCGGGGAACTGCCCGTGGATGCTTCGGGAATGGGGGCTGCCAACTCAGAACCCCCGTTCCCTGTGGCTGCCTCCAGCCAGGGGGCTCCAGGGTCGGGTGCGCCGCGGGCCTGGGGGACTTCTTGCCTGTGTGCAGGGCTTCTACGCACAAGGTGGCACCTCATCCCGGCCCAAGGGTGGTGGCAGGAACCCAGGAGGCGCTCGGGGACTCAGCAGGGCCCACCCCTGGGGCCAGGGGTCTGGCAGGCTCCGGGGGCAAAAAGACTACGGAAGCCGAGAGGGGCCCGTCCGCGCCAAAACCCAAAACGCGCTGCGGCCTCCAGGGAGGGACACAGGGGACACAAGTGGCTGTGTGGCTTGCAGTGCCCGACCAGAGGGAGGGAGGTTGGCTGGCTGCTGAGGCGCAGCAGGTGTCAGCCCTTCGGGAAGTGCCCGTGGATGCTTCGGGAATGGGGCCTGCCAACTCAGAACCCCCGTTCCCTGTGGCTGCAGCCGGCCAGGGGGCTCCAGGGTCGGGTGCGCCGCGGGCCTGGGGGGCTTCTTGCCTGTGTGCAGGGCTTCTACGCACAAGGTGGCACCTCATCCCGGCCCAAGGGTGGTGGCAGGAACCCAGGAGGCGCTCGGGGACTCAGCAGGGCCCACCCCTGGGGCCAGGGGTCTGGCAGGCTCCGGGGGCAAATGGACTACGGAAGCCGAGAGGGGCCCGTCCGCGCCAAAACCCAAAACGCGCTGCGGCCTCCAGGGACACAGGGGACACAAGTGGCTGTGTGGCTTGCAGTGCCCGACCAGAGGGAGGGAGGTTGTCTGGCTGCTGAGGCGCAGCCGGTGTCAGCCCTTCGGGGAACTGCCCGTGGATGCTTCGGGAATGGGGGCTGCCAACTCAGAACCCCCGTTCCCTGTGGCTGCCTCCAGCCAGGGGGCTCCAGGGTCGGGTGCGCCGCGGGCCTGGGGGACTTCTTGCCTGTGTGCAGGGCTTCTACGCACAAGGTGGCACCTCATCCCGGCCCAAGGGTGGTGGCAGGAACCCAGGAGGCGCTCGGGGACTCAGCAGGGCCCACCCCTGGGGCCAGGGGTCTGGCAGGCTCCGGGGGCAAATGGACTACGGAAGCCGAGAGGGGCCCGTCCGCGCCAAAACCCAAAACGCGCTGCGGCCTCCAGGGACACAGGGGACACAAGTGGCTGTGTGGCTTGCAGTGCCCGACCAGAGGGAGGGAGGTTGTCTGGCTGCTGAGGCGCAGCCGGTGTCAGCCCTTCGGGGAACTGCCCGTGGATGCTTCGGGAATGGGGGCTGCCAACTCAGAACCCCCGTTCCCTGTGGCTGCAGCCAGCCAGGGGGCTCCAGGGTCGGGCGCGCCCGCGGGCCTGGGGGGCTTCTTGCCTGTATGCAGGGCTTCTACGCACAAGGTGGCACCTCATCCCGGCCCAAGGGTGGTGGCAGGAACCCAGGAGGTGCTCGGGGACTCAGCAGGGCCCGCCCCTGGGGCCAGGGGTCTGGCAGGCTCCGGGGCAAATGGACTACGGAAGCCGAGAGGGGCCCGTCCGCGCCAAAACCCAAAACGCGCTGCGGCCTCCAGGGACACAGGGGACACGAGTGGCTGTGTGGCTTGCAGTGCCCGACCAGAGGGAGGGAGATTGTCTGGCTGCTGAGGCGCAGCCGGTGTCAGCCCTTCGGGGAACTGCCCGTGGATGCTTCGGGAATGGGGGCTGCCAACTCAGAACCCCCGTTCCCTGTGGCTGCAGCCAGCCAGGGGGCTCCAGGGTCGGGCGCGCCCGCGGGCCTGGGGGGCTTCTTGGCTGTGTGCAGGGCTTCTACGAACAAGCTGGCACCTCATCCCGGCCCAAGGGTGGTGGCAGGAACCCAGGAGGCGCTCGGGGACTCAGCAGGGCCCGCCCCTGGGGCCAGGGGTCTGGCAGGCTCTGGGGGCAAATGGACTACAGAAACCGAGAGGGGCCCGTCCGCGCCAAAACCCAAAACGCGCTGCGGCCTCCAGGGACACAGGGGACACAAGTGGCTGTGTGGCTTGCAGTGCCCGACCAGAGGGAGGGAGGTTGTCTGGCTGCTGAGGCGCAGCCGGTGTCAGCCCTTCGGGGAACTGCCCGTGGATGCTTCGGGCATGGGGGCTGCCAACTCAGAACCCCCGTTCCCTGTGGCTGCAGCCAGCCAGGGGGCTCCAGGGTCGGGCGCGCCCGCGGGCCTGGGGGGCTTCTTGCCTGTGTGCAGGGCTTCTACGCACAAGCTGGCACCTCATCCCGGCCCAAGGGTGGTGGCAGGAACCCAGGAGGTGCTCGGGGACTCAGCAGGGCCCGCCCCTGGGGCCAGGGGTCTGGCAGGCTCCGGGGCAAATGGACTACGGAAGCCGAGAGGGGCCCGTCCGCGCCAAAACCCAAAACGCGCTGCGGCCTCCAGGGACACAGGGGACACAAGTGGCTGTGTGGCTTGCAGTGCCCGACCAGAGGGAGGGAGGTTGTCTGGCTGCTGAGGCGCAGCCGGTGTCAGCCCTTCGGGGAACTGCCCGTGGATGCTTCGGGAATGGGGGCTGCCAACTCAGAACCCCCGTTCCCTGTGGCTGCAGCCAGCCAGGGGGCTCCAGGGTCGGGCGCGCCCTCGGGCCTGGGGGGCTTCTTGCCTGTATGCAGGGCTTCTACGCACAAGGTGGCACCTCACCCCGGCCCAAGGGTGGTGGCAGGAACCCAGGAGGCGCTCGGGGACTCAGCAGGGCCCGCCCCTGGGGCCAGGGGTCTGGCAGGCTCCGGGGGCAAATGGACTACGGAAGCCGAGAGGGGCCCGTCCGCGCCAAAACCCAAAACGCGCTGCGGCCTCCAGGGACACAGGGGACACGAGTGGCTGTGTGGCTTGCAGTGCCCGACCAGAGGGAGGGAGGTTGTCTGGCTGCTGAGGCGCAGCCGGTGTCAGCCCTTCGGGGAACTGCCCGTGGATGCTTCGGGAATGGGGGCTGCCAACTCAGAACCCCCGTTCCCTGTGGCTGCAGCCAGCCAGGGGGCTCCAGGGTCGGGCGCGCCCGCGGGCCTGGGGGTCTTCTTGGCTGTGTGCAGGGCTTCTACGCACAAGGTGGCACCTCATCCCGGCCCAAGGGTGGTGGCAGGAACCCAGGAGGCGCTCGGGGACTCAGCAGGGCCCGCCCCTGGGGCCAGAGGTCTGGCAGGCTCCGGGGTAAATGGACTACGGAAGCCGAGAGGGGCCCGTCCGCGCCAAAACCCAAAACGCGCTGCGGCCTCCAGGGACACAGGGGACACGAGTGGCTGTGTGGCTTGCAGTGCCCGACCAGAGGGAGGGAGGTTGTCTGGCTGCTGAGGCGCAGCCCGTGTCAGCCCTTCGGGGAACTGCCCGTGGATGCTTCGGGAATGGGGGCTGCCAACTCAGAACCCCCGTTCCCTGTGGCTGCAGCCAGCCAGGGGGCTCCAGGGTCGGGCGCGCCCGCGGGCCTGGGGGGCTTCTTGCCTGTATGCAGGGCTTCTACGCACAAGGTGGCACCTCACCCCGGCCCAAGGGTGGTGGCAGGAACCCAGGAGGCGCTCGGGGACTCAGCAGGGCCCGCCCCTGGGGCCAGGGGTCTGGCAGGCTCCGGGGGCAAATGGACTACGGAAGCCGAGAGGGGCCCGTCCGCGCCAAAACCCAAAACGCGCTGCGGCCTCCAGGGACACAGGGGACACGAGTGGCTGTGTGGCTTGCAGTGCCCGACCAGAGGGAGGGAGGTTGTCTGGCTGCTGAGGCGCAGCCGGTGTCAGCCCTTCGGGGAACTGCCCGTGGATGCTTCGGGAATGGGGGCTGCCAACTCAGAACCCCCGTTCCCTGTGGCTGCAGCCAGCCAGGGGGCTCCAGGGTCGGGCGCGCCCGCGGGCCTGGGGGGCTTCTTGGCTGTGTGCAGGGCTTCTACGCACAAGGTGGCACCTCATCCCGGCCCAAGGGTGGTGGCAGGAACCCAGGAGGCGCTCGGGGACTCAGCAGGGCCCGCCCCTGGGGCCAGAGGTCTGGCAGGCTCCGGGGTAAATGGACTAGGGAAGCCGAGAGGGGCCCGTCCGCGCCAAAACCCAAAACGCGCTGCGGCCTCCAGGGACACAGGGGACACGAGTGGCTGTGTGGCTTGCAGTGCCCGACCATAGGGAGGGAGGTTGTCTGGCTGCTGAGGCGCAGCCGGTGTCAGCCCTTCGGGGAACTGCCCGTGGATGCTTCGGGAATGGGGGCTGCCAACTCAGAACCCCCGTTCCCTGTGGCTGCGGCCAGCCAGGGGGCTCCAGGGTCGGGCGCGCCCGCGGGCCTGGGGGGCTTCTTGCCTGTGTGCAGGGCTTCTACGCACAAGGTGGCACCTCATCCCGGCCCAAGGGTGGTGGCAGGAACCCAGGAGGCGCTCGGGGACTCAGCAGGGCCCGCCCCTGGGGCCAGGGGTCTGGCAGGCTCCGGGGGCAAATGGACTACGGAAGCTGAAGAGGGGCCCGTCCGCGCCAAAACCCAAAACGCGCTGCGGCCTCCAGGGACACAGGGGACACAAGTGGCTGTGTGGCTTGCAGTGCCCGACCAGAGGGAGGGAGGTTGTCTGGCTGCTGAGGCGCAGCCGGTGTCAGCCCTTCGGGGAACTGCCCCTGGATGCTTCGGGAATGGGGGCTGCCAACTCAGAACCCCCGTTCCCTGTGGCTGCAGCCAGCCAGGGGGCTCCAGGTTCGGGCACGCCTGCGGGCCTGGGGGGCTTCTTGCCTGTGTGCAGGGCTTCTACACACAAGGTGGCACCTCATCCCGGCCCAAGGGTGGTGGCAGGAACCCAGGAGGCGCTCGGGGACTCAGCAGGGCCCGCCCCTGGGGCCAGGGGTCTGGCAGGCTCCGGGGCAAATGGACTACGGAAGCCGAGAGGGGCCCGTCCGCGCCAAAACCCAAAACGCGCGGCGGCCTCCAGGGACACAGGGGACACAAGTGGCTGTGTGGCTTGCAGTGCCCGACCAGAGGGAGGGAGGTTGTCTGGCTGCTGAGGCGCAGCCGGTGTCAGCCCTTCGGGGAACTGCCCGTGGATGCTTTGGGAATGGGGGCTGCCAACTCAGAACCCCTGTTCCCTGTGGCTGCAGCCAGCCAGGGGGCTCCAGGGTCGGGCGCGCCCGCGGGCCTGGGGGGCTTCTTGCCTGTGTGCAGGGCTTCTACGCACAAGGTGGCACCTCATCCCGGCCCAAGGGTGGTGGCAGGAACTCAGGAGGCGCTCGGGGACTCAGCAGGGCCCGCCCCTGGGGCCAGGGGTCTTGCAGGCTCCCGGGCAAATGGACTTCGGAAGCCGAGAGGGGCCCGTCCGCGCCAAAACCCAAAACGCGCTGCGGCCTCCAGGGACAAAGGGGACACAAGTGGCTGTGTGGCTTGCAGTGCCCGACCAGAGGGAGGGAGGTTGTCTGGCTGCTGAGGCGCAGCCGGTGTCAGCCCTTCGGGGAACTGCCCGTGGATGCTTCGGGAATGGGGGCTGCCAACTCAGAACCCCCGTTCCCTGTGGCTGCAGCCAGCCAGGGGGCTCCAGGGTAGGGCGCGCCCGCGGGCCTGGGGGGCTTCTTGCCTGTGTGCAGGGCTTCTACGCATAAGGTGGCACCTCATCCCGGCCCAAGGGTGGTGGCAGGAACCCAGGAGGCGCTCGGGGACTCAGCAGGGCCCGCCCCTGGGGCCAGGGGTCTGGCAGGCTCCGGGGCAAATGGACTACGGAAGCCGAGAGGGGCCCGTCCGCGCCAAAACCCAAAACGCGCGGCGGCCTCCAGGGACACAGGGGACACAAGTGGCTGTGTGGCTTGCAGTGCCCGACCAGAGGGAGGGAGGTTGTCTGGCTGCTGAGGCGCAGCCGGTGTCAGCCCTTCGGGGAACTGCCCGTGGATGCTTCGGGAATGGGGGCTGCCAACTCAGAAAACCCGTTCCCTGTGGCTGCAGCCAGCCAGGGGGCTCCAGGGTCGGGCGCGCCCGCGGGCCTGGGGGGCTTCTTGCCTGTGTGCAGTGCTTCTACACACAAGGTGGCACCTCATCCCGGCCCAAGGGTGGTGGCAGGAAGCCAGGAGGCGCTCGGGAACTCAGCAGGGCCCGCCCCTGGGGCCAGGGGTCTGGCAGGCTCCGGGGGCAAATGGACTACGGAAGCCGAGAGGGGCCCGTCCGCGCCAAAACCCAAAACGCGCTGCGGCCTCCAGGGACACAGGGGACACAAGTGGCTGTGTGGCTTGCAGTGCCCGACCAGAGGGAGGGAGGTTGTCTGGCTGCTGAGGCGCAGCCGGTGTCAGCCCTTCGGGGAACTGCCCGTGGATGCTTCGGGAATGGGGGCTGCCAACTCAGAACCCCCGTTCCCTGTGGCTGCAGCCAGCCAGGGGGCTCCAGGGTCGGGCGCGCCCGCGGGCCTGGGGGGCTTCTTGCCTGTGTGCAGGGCTTCTACGCACAAGGTGGCACCTCATCCCGGCCCAAGGGTGGTGGCAGGAACTCAGGAGGCGCTCGGGGACTCAGCAGGGCCCGCCTCTGTGGCCAGGGGTCTGGCAGGCTCCGGGGCAAATGGACTACGGAAGCCGAGAGGGGCCCGTCCGCGCCAAAACCCAAAACGCGCTGCGGCCTCCAGGGACAAAGGGGACACGAGTGGCTGTGTGGCTTGCAGTGCCCGACCAGAGGGAGGGAGGTTGTCTGGCTGCTGAGGCGCAGCCGGTGTCAGCCCTTCGGGGAACTGCCCGTGGATGCTTCGGGAATGGGGGCTGCCAACTCAGAACCCCCGTTCCCTGTGGCTGCAGCCAGCCAGGGGGCTCCAGGGTCGGGCGCGCCCGCGGGCCTGGGGGGCTTCTTGCCTGTGTGCAAGGCTTCTACGCACAAGGTGGCACCACATCCCGGCCCAAGGGTGGTGGCAGTAACTCAGGAGGCACTCAGGGACTCAGCAGGGCCCGCCCCTGGGGCAAGGGGTCTGGCAGCCTCCGGGGCAAATGGACTACGGAAGCCGAGAGGGGCCCGTCCGCGCCAAAACCCAAAACGCGCTGCGGCCTCCAGGGACACAGGGGACACAAGTGGCTGTGTGGCTTGCAGTGCCCGACCAGAGGGAGGGAGGTTGTCTGGCTGCTGAGGCGCAGCCGGTGTCAGCCCTTCGGGGAACTGCCCCTGGATGCTTCGGGAATGGGGGCTGCCAACTCAGAACCCCCGTTCCCTGTGGCTGCAGCCAGCCAGGGGGCTCCAGGGTCGGGCGCGCCCGCGGGCCTAGGGGCTTCTTGCCTGTGTGCAGGGCTTCTACGCACAAGGTGGCACCACATCCCGGCCCAAGGGTGGTGGCAGGAACTCAGGAGGCGCTTGGGGACTCAGCAGGGCCCGCCCCTGGGGCAAGGGGTCTGGCAGGCTCCGGGGCAAATGGACTACGGAAGCCGAGAGGGGCCCGTCCGCGCCAAAACCCAAAACGCGCTGCGGCCTCCAGGGACACAGGGGACACAAGTGGCTGTGTGGCTTGCAGTGCCCGACCAGAGGGAGGGAGGTTGTCTGGCTGCTGAGGCGCAGCCGGTGTCAGCCCTTCGGGGAACTGCCCGTGGATGCTTCGGGAATGGGGGCTGCCAACTCAGTACCCCCGTTCCCTGTGGCTGCAGCCAGCCAGGGGGCTCCAGGGTCGGGCGCGCCCGCGGGCCTGGGGGGCTTCTTGCCTGTGTGCAGGGCTTCTACGCACAAGGTGGCACCTCATCCCGGCCCAAGGGTGGTGGCAGGAACTCAGGAGGCGCTCGGGGACTCAGCAGGGCCCGCCTCTGGGGCCAGGGGTCTGGCAGGCTCCGGGGCAAATGGACTACGGAAGCCGAGAGGGGCCCGTCCGCGCCAAAACCCAAAACGCGCTGCGGCCTCCAGGGACACAGGGGACACAAGTGGCTGTGTGGCTTGCAGTGCCCGACCAGAGGGAGGGAGGTTGTCTGGCTGCTGAGGCGCAGCCCGTGTCAGCCCTTCGGGGAACTGCCCGTGGATGCTTCGGGAATGGGGGCTGCCAACTCAGAACCCCCGTTCCCTGTGGCTGCAGCCAGCCAGGGGGCTCCAGGGTCGGGCGCGCCCGCGGGCCTGGGGGGCTTCTTGCCTGTGTGCAGGGCTTCTACGCACAAGGTGGCACCACATCCCGGCCCAAGGGTGGTGGCAGTAACTCAGGAGGCACTCAGGGACTCAGCAGGGCCCGCCCCTGGGGCAAGGGGTCTGGCAGGCTCCGGGGCAAATGGACTACGGAAGCCGAGAGGGGCCCGTCCGCGCCAAAACCCAAAACGCGCTGCGGCCTCCAGGGACACAGGGGACACAAGTGGCTGTGTGGCTTGCAGTGCCCGACCAGAGGGAGGGAGGTTGTCTGGCTGCTGAGGCGCAGCCGGTGTCAGCCCTTCGGGGAACTGCCCGTGGATGCTTCGGGAATGGGGGCTGCCAACTCAGAACCCCCGTTCCCTGTGGCTGCAGCCAGCCAGGGGGCTCCAGGGTCGGGCGCGCCCGCGGGCCTGGGGGGCTTCTTGGCTGTGTGCAGGGCTTCTACGCACAAGGTGGCACCTCATCCCGGCCCAAGGGTGGTGGCAGGAACTCAGGAGGCGCTCGGGGACTCAGCAGGGCCCGCCTCTGGGGCCAGGGGTCTGGCAGGCTCCGGGGCAAATGGACTACGGAAGCCGAGAGGGGCCCGTCCGCGCCAAAACCCAAAACGCGCTGCGGCCTCCAGGGACACAGGGGACACAAGTGGCTGTGTGGCTTGCAGTGCCCGACCAGAGGGAGGGAGGTTGTCTGGCTGCTGAGGCACAGCCGGTGTCAGCCCTTCGGGGAACTGCCCGTGGATGCTTCGGGAATGGGGGCTGCCAACTCAGAACCCCCGTTCCCTGTGGCTGCAGCCAGCCAGGGGGCTCCAGGGTCGGGCGCGCCCGCGGGCCTGGGGGGCTTCTTGCCTGTGTGCAGGGCTTCTACGCACAAGGTGGCACCACATCCCGGCCCAAGGGTGGTGGCAGGAACTCAGGAGGCACTCAGGGACTCAGCAGGGCCCGCCCCTGGGGCAAGGGGTCTGGCAGGCTCCGGGGCAAATGGACTACGGAAGCCGAGAGGGGCCCGTCCGCGCCAAAACCCAAAACGCGCTGCGGCCTCCAGGGACACAGGGGACACAAGTGGCTGTGTGGCTTGCAGTGCCCGACCAGAGGGAGGGAGGTTGTCTGGCTGCTGAGGCGCAGCCGGTGTCAGCCCTTCGGGGAACTGCCCGTGGATGCTTCGGGAA
Organism: Lepus europaeus; assembly: GCF_033115175.1. NCBI lineage: Eukaryota > Metazoa > Chordata > Mammalia > Lagomorpha > Leporidae > Lepus > Lepus europaeus. Next base: position 179,862 of record NW_026909122.1, read on the forward strand.
TGGGGGCTGCCAACTCAGAACCCCCGTTCCCTGTGGCTGCAGCCAGCCAGGGGGCTCCAGGGTCGGGCGCGCCCGCGGGCCTGGGGGGCTTCTTGCCTGTGTGCAGGGCTTCTACGCACAAGGTGGCACCTCATCCCGGCCCAAGGGTGGTGGCAGGAACTCAGGAGGCGCTCGGGGACTCAGCAGGGCCCGCCCCTGGAGCAAGGGGTCTGGCAGGCTCCGGGGCAAATGGACTACGGAAGCCGAGAGGGGCCCATCCGCGCCAAAACCCAAAAAACGCTGCGGCCTCCAGGGACACAGGGGACACAAGTGGCTTTGTGGCTTGCAGTGCCCGACCAGAGGGAGGGAGGTTGTCTGGCTGCTGAGGCGCAGCCGGTGTCAGCCCTTCGGGGAACTGCCCGTGGATGCTTCGGGAATGGGGGCTGCCAACTCAGAACCCCCGTTCCCTGTGGCTGCAGCCAGCCAGGGGGCTCCAGGGTCGGGCGCGCCCGCGGGCCTGGGGGGCTTCTTGCCTGTGTGCAGGGCTTCTACGCACAAGGTGGCACCACATCCCGGCCCAAGGGTGGTGGCAGAAACCCAGGAGGCACTCAGGGACTCAGTAGGGCCCGCCTCTGGGGCCAGGGGTCTGGCAGGCTCCGGGGCAAATGGACTACGGAAGCCGAGAGGGGCCCGTCCGCGCCAAAACCCAAAACGCGCTGCGGCCTCCAGGGACACAGGGGACACAAGTGGCTGTGTGGCTTGCAGTGCCCGACCAGAGGGAGGGAGGTTGTCTGGCTGCTGAGGCGCAGCCGGTGTCAGCCCTTCGGGGAACTGCCCGTGGATGCTTCGGGAATGGGGGCTGCCAACTCAGAACCCCCGTTCCCTGTGGCTGCAGCCAGCCAGGGGGCTCCAGGGTCGGGCGCGCCCGCGGGCCTGGGGGGCTTCTTGCCTGTGTGCAGGGCTTCTACGCACAAGGTGGCACCACATCCCGGCCCAAGGGTGGTGGCAGGAACTCAGGAGGCACTCGGGGACGCAGCAGGGCCCGCCCCTGGGGCAAGGGGTCTGGCAGGCTCCGGGGGCAAATGGACTACGGAAGCCGAGAGGGGCCCGTCCGCGCCAAAACCCAAAACGCGCTGCGGCCTCCAGGGACACAGGGGACACAAGTGGCTGTGTGGCTTGCAGTGCCCGACCAGAGGGAGGGAGGTTGGCTGGCTGCTGAGGCGCAGCAGGTGTCAGCCCTTCGGGAAGTGCCCGTGGATGCTTCGGGAATGGGGCCTGCCAACTCAGAACCCCCGTTCCCTGTGGCTGCAGCCGGCCAGGGGGCTCCAGGGTCGGGTGCGCCGCGGGCCTGGGGGGCTTCTTGCCTGTGTGCAGGGCTTCTACGCACAAGGTGGCACCTCATCCCGGCCCAAGGGTGGTGGCAGGAACCCAGGAGGCGCTCGGGGACTCAGCAGGGCCCACCCCTGGGGCCAGGGGTCTGGCAGGCTCCGGGGGCAAATGGACTACGGAAGCCGAGAGGGGCCCGTCCGCGCCAAAACCCAAAACGCGCTGCGGCCTCCAGGGACACAGGGGACACTAGTGGCTGTGTGGCTTGCAGTGCCCGACCAGAGGGAGGGAGGTTGTCTGGCTGCTGAGGCGCAGCCGGTGTCAGCCCTTCGGGGAACTGCCCGTGGATGCTTCGGGAATGGGGGCTGCCAACTCAGAACCCCCGTTCCCTGTGGCTGCCTCCAGCCAGGGGGCTCCAGGGTCGGGTGCGCCGCGGGCCTGGGGGACTTCTTGCCTGTGTGCAGGGCTTCTACGCACAAGGTGGCACCTCATCCCGGCCCAAGGGTGGTGGCAGGAACCCAGGAGGCGCTCGGGGACTCAGCAGGGCCCACCCCTGGGGCCAGGGGTCTGGCAGGCTCCGGGGGCAAATGGACTACGGAAGCCGAGAGGGGCCCGTCCGCGCCAAAACCCAAAACGCGCTGCGGCCTCCAGGGAGGGACACAGGGGACACAAGTGGCTGTGTGGCTTGCAGTGCCCGACCAGAGGGAGGGAGGTTGGCTGGCTGCTGAGGCGCAGCAGGTGTCAGCCCTTCGGGAAGTGCCCGTGGATGCTTCGGGAATGGGGCCTGCCAACTCAGAACCCCCGTTCCCTGTGGCTGCAGCCGGCCAGGGGGCTCCAGGGTCGGGTGCGCCGCGGGCCTGGGGGGCTTCTTGCCTGTGTGCAGGGCTTCTACGCACAAGGTGGCACCTCATCCCGGCCCAAGGGTGGTGGCAGGAACCCAGGAGGCGCTCGGGGACTCAGCAGGGCCCACCCCTGGGGCCAGGGGTCTGGCAGGCTCCGGGGCAAATGGACTACGGAAGCCGAGAGGGGCCCGTCCGCGCCAAAACCCAAAACGCGCTGCGGCCTCCAGGGACACAGGGGACACAAGTGGCTGTGTGGCTTGCAGTGCCCGACCAGAGGGAGGGAGGTTGTCTGGCTGCTGAGGCGCAGCCCGTGTCAGCCCTTCGGGGAACTGCCCGTGGATGCTTCGGGAATGGGGGCTGCCAACTCAGAACCCCCGTTCCCTGTGGCTGCAGCCAGCCAGGGGGCTCCAGGGTCGGGCGCGCCCGCGGGCCTGGGGGGCTTCTTGCCTGTGTGCAGGGCTTCTACGCACAAGGTGGCACCACATCCCGGCCCAAGGGTGGTGGCAGTAACTCAGGAGGCACTCAGGGACTCAGCAGGGCCCGCCCCTGGGGCAAGGGGTCTGGCAGGCTCCGGGGCAAATGGACTACGGAAGCCGAGAGGGGCCCGTCCGCGCCAAAACCCAAAACGCGCTGCGGCCTCCAGGGACACAGGGGACACAAGTGGCTGTGTGGCTTGCAGTGCCCGACCAGAGGGAGGGAGGTTGTCTGGCTGCTGAGGCGCAGCCGGTGTCAGCCCTTCGGGGAACTGCCCGTGGATGCTTCGGGAATGGGGGCTGCCAACTCAGAACCCCCGTTCCCTGTGGCTGCAGCCAGCCAGGGGGCTCCAGGGTCGGGCGCGCCCGCGGGCCTGGGGGGCTTCTTGGCTGTGTGCAGGGCTTCTACGCACAAGGTGGCACCTCATCCCGGCCCAAGGGTGGTGGCAGGAACTCAGGAGGCGCTCGGGGACTCAGCAGGGCCCGCCTCTGGGGCCAGGGGTCTGGCAGGCTCCGGGGCAAATGGACTACGGAAGCCGAGAGGGGCCCGTCCGCGCCAAAACCCAAAACGCGCTGCGGCCTCCAGGGACACAGGGGACACAAGTGGCTGTGTGGCTTGCAGTGCCCGACCAGAGGGAGGGAGGTTGTCTGGCTGCTGAGGCACAGCCGGTGTCAGCCCTTCGGGGAACTGCCCGTGGATGCTTCGGGAATGGGGGCTGCCAACTCAGAACCCCCGTTCCCTGTGGCTGCAGCCAGCCAGGGGGCTCCAGGGTCGGGCGCGCCCGCGGGCCTGGGGGGCTTCTTGCCTGTGTGCAGGGCTTCTACGCACAAGGTGGCACCACATCCCGGCCCAAGGGTGGTGGCAGGAACTCAGGAGGCACTCAGGGACTCAGCAGGGCCCGCCCCTGGGGCAAGGGGTCTGGCAGGCTCCGGGGCAAATGGACTACGGAAGCCGAGAGGGGCCCGTCCGCGCCAAAACCCAAAACGCGCTGCGGCCTCCAGGGACACAGGGGACACAAGTGGCTGTGTGGCTTGCAGTGCCCGACCAGAGGGAGGGAGGTTGTCTGGCTGCTGAGGCGCAGCCGGTGTCAGCCCTTCGGGGAACTGCCCGTGGATGCTTCGGGAATGGGGGCTGCCAACTCAGAACCCCCGTTCCCTGTGGCTGCAGCCAGCCAGGGGGCTCCAGGGTCGGGCGCGCCCGCGGGCCTGGGGGGCTTCTTGCCTGTGTGCAGGGCTTCTACGCACAAGGTGGCACCTCATCCCGGCCCAAGGGTGGTGGCAGGAACTCAGGAGGCGCTCGGGGACTCAGCAGGGCCCGCCCCTGGAGCAAGGGGTCTGGCAGGCTCCGGGGCAAATGGACTACGGAAGCCGAGAGGGGCCCATCCGCGCCAAAACCCAAAACGCGCTGCGGCCTCCAGGGACACAGGGGACACAAGTGGCTTTGTGGCTTGCAGTGCCCGACCAGAGGGAGGGAGGTTGTCTGGCTGCTGAGGCGCAGCCGGTGTCAGCCCTTCGGGGAACTGCCCGTGGATGCTTCGGGAATGGGGGCTGCCAACTCAGAACCCCCGTTCCCTGTGGCTGCAGCCAGCCAGGGGGCTCCAGGGTCGGGCGCGCCCGCGGGCCTGGGGGGCTTCTTGCCTGTGTGCAGGGCTTCTACGCACAAGGTGGCACCACATCCCGGCCCAAGGGTGGTGGCAGAAACCCAGGAGGCACTCAGGGACTCAGTAGGGCCCGCCTCTGGGGCCAGGGGTCTGGCAGGCTCCGGGGCAAATGGACTACGGAAGCCGAGAGGGGCCCGTCCGCGCCAAAACCCAAAACGCGCTGCGGCCTCCAGGGACACAGGGGACACAAGTGGCTGTGTGGCTTGCAGTGCCCGACCAGAGGGAGGGAGGTTGTCTGGCTGCTGAGGCGCAGCCGGTGTCAGCCCTTCGGGGAACTGCCCGTGGATGCTTCGGGAATGGGGGCTGCCAACTCAGAACCCCCGTTCCCTGTGGCTGCAGCCAGCCAGGGGGCTCCAGGGTCGGGCGCGCCCGCGGGCCTGGGGGGCTTCTTGCCTGTGTGCAGGGCTTCTACGCACAAGGTGGCACCACATCCCGGCCCAAGGGTGGTGGCAGGAACTCAGGAGGCACTCGGGGACTCAGCAGGGCCCGCCCCTGGGGCAAGGGGTCTGGCAGGCTCCGGGGGCAAATGGACTACGGAAGCCGAGAGGGGCCCGTCCGCGCCAAAACCCAAAACGCGCTGCGGCCTCCAGGGACACAGGGGACACAAGTGGCTGTGTGGCTTGCAGTGCCCGACCAGAGGGAGGGAGGTTGTCTGGCTGCTGAGGCGCAGCAGGTGTCAGCCCTTCGGGAAGTGCCCGTGGATGCTTCGGGAATGGGGCCTGCCAACTCAGAACCCCCGTTCCCTGTGGCTGCAGCCGGCCAGGGGGCTCCAGGGTCGGGTGCGCCGCGGGCCTGGGGGGCTTCTTGCCTGTGTGCAGGGCTTCTACGCACAAGGTGGCACCTCATCCCGGCCCAAGGGTGGTGGCAGGAACCCAGGAGGCGCTCGGGGACTCAGCAGGGCCCACCCCTGGGGCCAGGGGTCTGGCAGGCTCCGGGGGCAAATGGACTACGGAAGCCGAGAGGGGCCCGTCCGCGCCAAAACCCAAAACGCGCTGCGGCCTCCAGGGACACAGGGGACACAAGTGGCTGTGTGGCTTGCAGTGCCAGACCAGAGGGAGGGAGGTTGTCTGGCTGCTGAGGCGCAGCCGGTGTCAGCCCTTCGGGGAACTGCCCGTGGATGCTTCGGGAATGGGGGCTGCCAACTCAGAACCCCCGTTCCCTGTGGCTGCCTCCAGCCAGGGGGCTCCAGGGTCGGGTGCGCCGCGGGCCTGGGGGACTTCTTGCCTGTGTGCAGGGCTTCTACGCACAAGGTGGCACCTCATCCCGGCCCAAGGGTGGTGGCAGGAACCCAGGAGGCGCTCGGGGACTCAGCAGGGCCCACCCCTGGGGCCAGGGGTCTGGCAGGCTCCGGGGGCAAATGGACTACGGAAGCCGAGAGGGGCCCGTCCGCGCCAAAACCCAAAACGCGCTGCGGCCTCCAGGGACACAGGGGACACAAGTGGCTGTGTGGCTTGCAGTGCCCGACCAGAGGGAGGGAGGTTGTCTGGCTGCTGAGGCGCAGCCGGTGTCAGCCCTTCGGGGAACTGCCCGTGGATGCTTCGGGAATGGGGGCTGCCAACTCAGAACCCCCGTTCCCTGTGGCTGCAGCCAGCCAGGGGGCTCCAGGGTCGGGCGCGCCCGCGGGCCTGGGGGGCTTCTTGCCTGTATGCAGGGCTTCTACGCACAAGGTGGCACCTCATCCCGGCCCAAGGGTGGTGGCAGGAACCCAGGAGGTGCTCGGGGACTCAGCAGGGCCCGCCCCTGGGGCCAGGGGTCTGGCAGGCTCCGGGGCAAATGGACTACGGAAGCCGAGAGGGGCCCGTCCGCGCCAAAACCCAAAACGCGCTGCGGCCTCCAGGGACACAGGGGACACGAGTGGCTGTGTGGCTTGCAGTGCCCGACCAGAGGGAGGGAGATTGTCTGGCTGCTGAGGCGCAGCCGGTGTCAGCCCTTCGGGGAACTGCCCGTGGATGCTTCGGGAATGGGGGCTGCCAACTCAGAACCCCCGTTCCCTGTGGCTGCAGCCAGCCAGGGGGCTCCAGGGTCGGGCGCGCCCGCGGGCCTGGGGGGCTTCTTGGCTGTGTGCAGGGCTTCTACGAACAAGCTGGCACCTCATCCCGGCCCAAGGGTGGTGGCAGGAACCCAGGAGGCGCTCGGGGACTCAGCAGGGCCCGCCCCTGGGGCCAGGGGTCTGGCAGGCTCTGGGGGCAAATGGACTACGGAAACCGAGAGGGGCCCGTCCGCGCCAAAACCCAAAACGCGCTGCGGCCTCCAGGGACACAGGGGACACAAGTGGCTGTGTGGCTTGCAGTGCCCGACCAGAGGGAGGGAGGTTGTCTGGCTGCTGAGGCGCAGCCGGTGTCAGCCCTTCGGGGAACTGCCCGTGGATGCTTCGGGCATGGGGGCTGCCAACTCAGAACCCCCGTTCCCTGTGGCTGCAGCCAGCCAGGGGGCTCCAGGGTCGGGCGCGCCCGCGGGCCTGGGGGGCTTCTTGCCTGTGTGCAGGGCTTCTACGCACAAGCTGGCACCTCATCCCGGCCCAAGGGTGGTGGCAGGAACCCAGGAGGTGCTCGGGGACTCAGCAGGGCCCGCCCCTGGGGCCAGGGGTCTGGCAGGCTCCGGGGCAAATGGACTACGGAAGCCGAGAGGGGCCCGTCCGCGCCAAAACCCAAAACGCGCTGCGGCCTCCAGGGACACAGGGGACACAAGTGGCTGTGTGGCTTGCAGTGCCCGACCAGAGGGAGGGAGGTTGTCTGGCTGCTGAGGCGCAGCCGGTGTCAGCCCTTCGGGGAACTGCCCGTGGATGCTTCGGGAATGGGGGCTGCCAACTCAGAACCCCCGTTCCCTGTGGCTGCAGCCAGCCAGGGGGCTCCAGGGTCGGGCGCGCCCGCGGGCCTGGGGGGCTTCTTGCCTGTATGCAGGGCTTCTACGCACAAGGTGGCACCTCACCCCGGCCCAAGGGTGGTGGCAGGAACCCAGGAGGCGCTCGGGGACTCAGCAGGGCCCGCCCCTGGGGCCAGGGGTCTGGCAGGCTCCGGGGGCAAATGGACTACGGAAGCCGAGAGGGGCCCGTCCGCGCCAAAACCCAAAACGCGCTGCGGCCTCCAGGGACACAGGGGACACGAGTGGCTGTGTGGCTTGCAGTGCCCGACCAGAGGGAGGGAGGTTGTCTGGCTGCTGAGGCGCAGCCGGTGTCAGCCCTTCGGGGAACTGCCCGTGGATGCTTCGGGAATGGGGGCTGCCAACTCAGAACCCCCGTTCCCTGTGGCTGCAGCCAGCCAGGGGGCTCCAGGGTCGGGCGCGCCCGCGGGCCTGGGGGGCTTCTTGGCTGTGTGCAGGGCTTCTACGCACAAGGTGGCACCTCATCCCGGCCCAAGGGTGGTGGCAGGAACCCAGGAGGCGCTCGGGGACTCAGCAGGGCCCGCCCCTGGGGCCAGAGGTCTGGCAGGCTCCGGGGTAAATGGACTACGGAAGCCGAGAGGGGCCCGTCCGCGCCAAAACCCAAAACGCGCTGCGGCCTCCAGGGACACAGGGGACACGAGTGGCTGTGTGGCTTGCAGTGCCCGACCAGAGGGAGGGAGGTTGTCTGGCTGCTGAGGCGCAGCCCGTGTCAGCCCTTCGGGGAACTGCCCGTGGATGCTTCGGGAATGGGGGCTGCCAACTCAGAACCCCCGTTCCCTGTGGCTGCAGCCAGCCAGGGGGCTCCAGGGTCGGGCGCGCCCGCGGGCCTGGGGGGCTTCTTGCCTGTATGCAGGGCTTCTACGCACAAGGTGGCACCTCACCCCGGCCCAAGGGTGGTGGCAGGAACCCAGGAGGCGCTCGGGGACTCAGCAGGGCCCGCCCCTGGGGCCAGGGGTCTGGCAGGCTCCGGGGGCAAATGGACTACGGAAGCCGAGAGGGGCCCGTCCGCGCCAAAACCCAAAACGCGCTGCGGCCTCCAGGGACACAGGGGACACGAGTGGCTGTGTGGCTTGCAGTGCCCGACCAGAGGGAGGGAGGTTGTCTGGCTGCTGAGGCGCAGCCGGTGTCAGCCCTTCGGGGAACTGCCCGTGGATGCTTCGGGAATGGGGGCTGCCAACTCAGAACCCCCGTTCCCTGTGGCTGCAGCCAGCCAGGGGGCTCCAGGGTCGGGCGCGCCCGCGGGCCTGGGGGGCTTCTTGGCTGTGTGCAGGGCTTCTACGCACAAGGTGGCACCTCATCCCGGCCCAAGGGTGGTGGCAGGAACCCAGGAGGCGCTCGGGGACTCAGCAGGGCCCGCCCCTGGGGCCAGAGGTCTGGCAGGCTCCGGGGTAAATGGACTACGGAAGCCGAGAGGGGCCCGTCCGCGCCAAAACCCAAAACGCGCTGCGGCCTCCAGGGACACAGGGGACACGAGTGGCTGTGTGGCTTGCAGTGCCCGACCAGAGGGAGGGAGGTTGTCTGGCTGCTGAGGCGCAGCCGGTGTCAGCCCTTCGGGGAACTGCCCGTGGATGCTTCGGGAATGGGGGCTGCCAACTCAGAACCCCCGTTCCCTGTGGCTGCGGCCAGCCAGGGGGCTCCAGGGTCGGGCGCGCCCGCGGGCCTGGGGGGCTTCTTGCCTGTGTGCAGGGCTTCTACGCACAAGGTGGCACCTCATCCCGGCCCAAGGGTGGTGGCAGGAACCCAGGAGGCGCTCGGGGACTCAGCAGGGCCCGCCCCTGGGGCCAGGGGTCTGGCAGGCTCCGGGGGCAAATGGACTACGGAAGCTGAAGAGGGGCCCGTCCGCGCCAAAACCCAAAACGCGCTGCGGCCTCCAGGGACACAGGGGACACAAGTGGCTGTGTGGCTTGCAGTGCCCGACCAGAGGGAGGGAGGTTGTCTGGCTGCTGAGGCGCAGCCGGTGTCAGCCCTTCGGGGAACTGCCCCTGGATGCTTCGGGAATGGGGGCTGCCAACTCAGAACCCCCGTTCCCTGTGGCTGCAGCCAGCCAGGGGGCTCCAGGTTCGGGCACGCCTGCGGGCCTGGGGGGCTTCTTGCCTGTGTGCAGGGCTTCTACACACAAGGTGGCACCTCATCCCGGCCCAAGGGTGGTGGCAGGAACCCAGGAGGCGCTCGGGGACTCAGCAGGGCCCGCCCCTGGGGCCAGGGGTCTGGCAGGCTCCGGGGCAAATGGACTACGGAAGCCGAGAGGGGCCCGTCCGCGCCAAAACCCAAAACGCGCGGCGGCCTCCAGGGACACAGGGGACACAAGTGGCTGTGTGGCTTGCAGTGCCCGACCAGAGGGAGGGAGGTTGTCTGGCTGCTGAGGCGCAGCCGGTGTCAGCCCTTCGGGGAACTGCCCGTGGATGCTTTGGGAATGGGGGCTGCCAACTCAGAACCCCTGTTCCCTGTGGCTGCAGCCAGCCAGGGGGCTCCAGGGTCGGGCGCGCCCGCGGGCCTGGGGGGCTTCTTCCCTTGTGCAGGGCTTCTACGCACAAGGTGGCACCTCATCCCGGCCCAAGGGTGGTGGCAGGAACCCAGGAGGCGCTCGGGGACTCAGCAGGGCCCGCCCCTGGGGCCAGGGGTCTTGCAGGCTCCCGGGCAAATTGACTTCGGAAGCCGAGAGGGGCCCGTCCGCGCCAAAACCCAAAACGCGCTGCGGCCTCCAGGGACAAAGGGGACACAAGTGGCTGTGTGGCTTGCAGTGCCCGACCAGAGGGAGGGAGGTTGTCTGGCTGCTGAGGCGCAGCCGGTGTCAGCCCTTCGGGGAACTGCCCGTGGATGCTTCGGGAATGGGGGCTGCCAACTCAGAACCCCCGTTCCCTGTGGCTGCAGCCAGCCAGGGGGCTCCAGGGTCGGGCGCGCCCGCGGGCCTGGGGGGCTTCTTGCCTGTGTGCAGGGCTTCTACGCATAAGGTGGCACCTCATCCCGGCCCAAGGGTGGTGGCAGGAACCCAGGAGGCGCTCGGGGACTCAGCAGGGCCCGCCCCTGGGGCCAGGGGTCTGGCAGGCTCCGGGGCAAATGGACTACGGAAGCCGAGAGGGGCCCGTCCGCGCCAAAACCCAAAACGCGCGGCGGCCTCCAGGGACACAGGGGACACAAGTGGCTGTGTGGCTTGCAGTGCCCGACCAGAGGGAGGGAGGTTGTCTGGCTGCTGAGGCGCAGCCGGTGTCAGCCCTTCGGGGAACTGCCCATGGATGCTTCGGGAATGGGGGCTGCCAACTCAGAAAACCCGTTCCCTGTGGCTGCAGCCAGCCAGGGGGCTCCAGGGTCGGGCGCGCCCGCGGGCCTGGGGGGCTTCTTGCCTGTGTGCAGTGCTTCTACACACAAGGTGGCACCTCATCCCGGCCCAAGGGTGGTGGCAGGAAGCCAGGAGGCGCTCGGGAACTCAGCAGGGCCCGCCCCTGGGGCAAGGGGTCTGGCAGGCTCCGGGGGCAAATGGACTACGGAAGCCGAGAGGGGCCCGTCCGCGCCAAAACCCAAAACGCGCTGCGGCCTCCAGGGACACAGGGGACACAAGTGGCTGTGTGGCTTGCAGTGCCCGACCAGAGGGAGGGAGGTTGTCTGGCTGCTGAGGCGCAGCCGGTGTCAGCCCTTCGGGGAACTGCCCGTGGATGCTTCGGGAATGGGGGCTGCCAACTCAGAACCCCCGTTCCCTGTGGCTGCAGCCAGCCAGGGGGCTCCAGGGTCGGGCGCGCCCGCGGGCCTGGGGGGCTTCTTGCCTGTGTGCAGGGCTTCTACGCACAAGGTGGCACCTCATCCCGGCCCAAGGGTGGTGGCAGGAACTCAGGAGGCGCTCGGGGACTCAGCAGGGCCCGCCTCTGTGGCCAGGGGTCTGGCAGGCTCCGGGGCAAATGGACTACGGAAGCCGAGAGGGGCCCGTCCGCGCCAAAACCCAAAACGCGCTGCGGCCTCCAGGGACAAAGGGGACACGAGTGGCTGTGTGGCTTGCAGTGCCCGACCAGAGGGAGGGAGGTTGTCTGGCTGCTGAGGCGCAGCCGGTGTCAGCCCTTCGGGGAACTGCCCGTGGATGCTTCGGGAATGGGGGCTGCCAACTCAGAACCCCCGTTCCCTGTGGCTGCAGCCAGCCAGGGGGCTCCAGGGTCGGGCGCGCCCGCGGGCCTGGGGGGCTTCTTGCCTGAGTGCAAGGCTTCTACGCACAAGGTGGCACCTCATCCCGGCCCAAGGGTGGTGGCAGTAACTCAGGAGGCACTCAGGGACTCAGCAGGGCCCGCCCCTGGGGCAAGGGGTCTGGCAGCCTCCGGGGCAAATGGACTACGGAAGCCGAGAGGGGCCCGTCCGCGCCAAAACCCAAAACGCGCTGCGGCCTCCAGGGACACAGGGGACACAAGTGGCTGTGTGGCTTGCAGTGCCCGACCAGAGGGAGGGAGGTTGTCTGGCTGCTGAGGCGCAGCCGGTGTCAGCCCTTCGGGGAACTGCCCGTGGATGCTTCGGGAATGGGGGCTGCCAACTCAGTACCCCCGTTCCCTGTGGCTGCAGCCAGCCAGGGGGCTCCAGGGTCGGGCGCGCCCGCGGGCCTGGGGGGCTTCTTGCCTGTGTGCAGGGCTTCTACGCACAAGGTGGCACCTCATCCCGGCCCAAGGGTGGTGGCAGGAACTCAGGAGGCGCTCGGGGACTCAGCAGGGCCCGCCTCTGGGGCCAGGGGTCTGGCAGGCTCCGGGGCAAATGGACTACGGAAGCCGAGAGGGGCCCGTCCGCGCCAAAACCCAAAACGCGCTGCGGCCTCCAGGGACACAGGGGACACAAGTGGCTGTGTGGCTTGCAGTGCCCGACCAGAGGGAGGGAGGTTGTCTGGCTGCTGAGGCGCAGCCCGTGTCAGCCCTTCGGGGAACTGCCCGTGGATGCTTCGGGAATGGGGGCTGCCAACTCAGAACCCCCGTTCCCTGTGGCTGCAGCCAGCCAGGGGGCTCCAGGGTCGGGCGCGCCCGCGGGCCTGGGGGGCTTCTTGCCTGTGTGCAGGGCTTCTACGCACAAGGTGGCACCACATCCCGGCCCAAGGGTGGTGGCAGTAACTCAGGAGGCACTCAGGGACTCAGCAGGGCCCGCCCCTGGGGCAAGGGGTCTGGCAGGCTCCGGGGCAAATGGACTACGGAAGCCGAGAGGGGCCCGTCCGCGCCAAAACCCAAAACGCGCTGCGGCCTCCAGGGACACAGGGGACACAAGTGGCTGTGTGGCTTGCAGTGCCCGACCAGAGGGAGGGAGGTTGTCTGGCTGCTGAGGCGCAGCCGGTGTCAGCCCTTCGGGGAACTGCCCGTGGATGCTTCGGGAATGGGGGCTGCCAACTCAGAACCCCCGTTCCCTGTGGCTGCAGCCAGCCAGGGGGCTCCAGGGTCGGGCGCGCCCGCGGGCCTGGGGGGATTCTTGCCTGTGTGCAGGGCTTCTACGCACAAGGTGGCACCTCATCCCGGCCCAAGGGTGGTGGCAGGAACTCAGGAGGCGCTCGGGGACTCAGCAGGGCCCGCCTCTGGGGCCAGGGGTCTGGCAGGCTCCGGGGCAAATGGACTACGGAAGCCGAGAGGGGCCCGTCCGCGCCAAAACCCAAAACGCGCTGCGGCCTCCAGGGACACAGGGGACACAAGTGGCTGTGTGGCTTGCAGTGCCCGACCAGAGGGAGGGAGGTTGTCTGGCTGCTGAGGCACAGCCGGTGTCAGCCCTTCGGGGAACTGCCCGTGGATGCTTCGGGAATGGGGGCTGCCAACTCAGAACCCCCGTTCCCTGTGGCTGCAGCCAGCCAGGGGGCTCCAGGGTCGGGCGCGCCCGCGGGCCTGGGGGGCTTCTTGCCTGTGTGCAGGGCTTCTACGCACAAGGTGGCACCACATCCCGGCCCAAGGGTGGTGGCAGGAACTCAGGAGGCACTCAGGGACTCAGCAGGGCCCGCCCCTGGGGCAAGGGGTCTGGCAGGCTCCGGGGCAAATGGACTACGGAAGCCGAGAGGGGCCCGTCCGCGCCAAAACCCAAAACGCGCTGCGGCCTCCAGGGACACAGGGGACACAAGTGGCTGTGTGGCTTGCAGTGCCCGACCAGAGGGAGGGAGGTTGTCTGGCTGCTGAGGCGCAGCCGGTGTCAGCCCTTCGGGGAACTGCCCGTGGATGCTTCGGGAATGGGGGCTGCCAACTCAGAACCCCCGTTCCCTGTGGCTGCAGCCAGCCAGGGGGCTCCAGGGTCGGGCGCGCCCGCGGGCCTGGGGGGCTTCTTGCCTGTGTGCAGGGCTTCTACGCACAAGGTGGCACCTCATCCCGGCCCAAGGGTGGTGGCAGGAACTCAGGAGGCGCTCGGGGACTCAGCAGGGCCCGCCCCTGGAGCAAGGGGTCTGGCAGGCTCCGGGGCAAATGGACTACGGAAGCCGAGAGGGGCCCATCCGCGCCAAAACCCAAAACGCGCTGCGGCCTCCAGGGACACAGGGGACACAAGTGGCTTTGTGGCTTGCAGTGCCCGACCAGAGGGAGGGAGGTTGTCTGGCTGCTGAGGCGCAGCCCGTGTCAGCCCTTCGGGGAACTGCCCGTGGATGCTTCGGGAATGGGGGCTGCCAACTCAGAACCCCCGTTCCCTGTGGCTGCAGCCAGCCAGGGGGCTCCAGGGTCGGGCGCGCCCGCGGGCCTGGGGGGCTTCTTGCCTGTGTGCAGGGCTTCTACGCACAAGGTGGCACGACATCCCGGCCCAAGGGTGGTGGCAGAAACCCAGGAGGCACTCAGGGACTCAGTAGGGCCCGCCTCTGGGGCCAGGGGTCTGGCAGGCTCCGGGGCAAATGGACTACGGAAGCCGAGAGGGGCCCGTCCGCGCCAAAACCCAAAACGCGCTGCGGCCTCCAGGGACACAGGGGACACAAGTGGCTGTGTGGCTTGCAGTGCCCGACCAGAGGGAGGGAGGTTGTCTGGCTGCTGAGGCGCAGCCGGTGTCAGCCCTTCGGGGAACTGCCCGTGGATGCTTCGGGAATGGGGGCTGCCAACTCAGAACCCCCGTTCCCTGTGGCTGCAGCCAGCCAGGGGGCTCCAGGGTCGGGCGCGCCCGCGGGCCTGGGGGGCTTCTTGCCTGTGTGCAGGGCTTCTACGCACAAGGTGGCACCACATCCCGGCCCAAGGGTGGTGGCAGGAACTCAGGAGGCACTCGGGGACTCAGCAGGGCCCGCCCCTGGGGCAAGGGGTCTGGCAGGCTCCGGGGCAAATGGACTACGGAAGCCGAGAGGGGCCCGTCCGCGCCAAAACCCAAAACGCGCTGCGGCCTCCAGGGACACAGGGGACACGAGTGGCTGTGTGGCTTGCAGTGCCCGACCAGAGGGAGGGAGGTTGTCTGGCTGCTGAGGCGCAGCCGGTGTCAGCCCTTCGGGGAACTGCCCGTGGATGCTTCGGGAATGGGGGCTGCCAACTCAGAACCCCCGTTCCCTGTGGCTGCAGCCAGCCAGGGGGCTCCAGGGTCGGGCGCGCCCGCGGGCCTAGGGGCTTCTTGCCTGTGTGCAGGGCTTCTACGCACAAGGTGGCACCACATCCCGGCCCAAGGGTGGTGGCAGGAACTCAGGAGGCGCTCGGGGACTCAGCAGGGCCCGCCCCTGGGGCAAGGGGTCTGGCAGGCTCCGGGGCAAATGGACTACGGAAGCCGAGAGGGGCCCGTCCGCGCCAAAACCCAAAACGCGCTGCGGCCTCCAGGGACACAGGGGACACAAGTGGCTGTGTGGCTTGCAGTGCCCGACCAGAGGGAGGGAGGTTGTCTGGCTGCTGAGGCGCAGCCGGTGTCAGCCCTTCGGGGAACTGCCCGTGGATGCTTCGGGAATGGGGGCTGCCAACTCAGAACCCCCGTTCCCTGTGGCTGCAGCCAGCCAGGGGGCTCCAGGGTCGGGCGCGCCCGCGGGCCTAGGGGCTTCTTGCCTGTGTGCAGGGGTCTACGCACAAGGTGGCACCACATCCCAGCCCAAGGGTGGTGGCAGGAACTCAGGAGGCGCTCGGGGACTCAGCAGGGCCCGCCCCTGGGGCAAGGGGTCTGGCAGGCTCCGGGGCAAATGGACTACGGAAGCCGAGAGGGGCCCGTCCGCGCCAAAACCCAAAACGCGCTGCGGCCTCCAGGGACACAGGGGACACAAGTGGCTGTGTGGCTTGCAGTGCCCGACCAGAGGGAGGGAGGTTGTCTGGCTGCTGAGGCGCAGCCGGTGTCAGCCCTTCGGGGAACTGCCCGTGGATGCTTCGGGAATGGGGGCTGCCAACTCAGAACCCCCGTTCCCTGTGGCTGCAGCCAGCCAGGGGGCTCCAGGGTCGGGCGCGCCCGCGGGCCTGGGGGGCTTCTTGCCTGTGTGCAGGGCTTCTACGCACAAGGTGGCACCTCATCCCGGCCCAAGGGTGGTGGCAGGAACTCAGGAGGCGCTCGGGGACTCAGCAGGGCCCGCCTCTGGGGCCAGGGGTCTGGCAGGCTCCGGGGCAAATGGACTACGGAAGCCGAGAGGGGCCCGTCCGCGCCAAAACCCAAAACGCGCTGCGGCCTCCAGGGACACAGGGGACACAAGTGGCTGTGTGGCTTGCAGTGCCCGACCAGAGGGAGGGAGGTTGTCTGGCTGCTGAGGCACAGCCGGTGTCAGCCCTTCGGGGAACTGCCCGTGGATGCTTCGGGAATGGGGGCTGCCAACTCAGAACCCCCGTTCCCTGTGGCTGCAGCCAGCCAGGGGGCTCCAGGGTCGGGCGCGCCCGCGGGCCTGGGGGGCTTCTTGCCTGTGTGCAGGGCTTCTACGCACAAGGTGGCACCACATCCCGGCCCAAGGGTGGTGGCAGAAACCCAGGAGGCACTCAGGGACTCAGTAGGGCCCGCCTCTGGGGCCAGGGGTCTGGCAGGCTCCGGGGCAAATGGACTACGGAAGCCGAGAGGGGCCCGTCCGCGCCAAAACCCAAAACGCGCTGCGGCCTCCAGGGACACAGGGGACACAAGTGGCTGTGTGGCTTGCAGTGCCCGACCAGAGGGAGGGAGGTTGTCTGGCTGCTGAGGCGCAGCCGGTGTCAGCCCTTCGGGGAACTGCCCGTGGATGCTTCGGGAATGGGGGCTGCCAACTCAGAACCCCCGTTCCCTGTGGCTGCAGCCAGCCAGGGGGCTCCAGGGTCGGGCGCGCCCGCGGGCCTGGGGGGCTTCTTGCCTGTGTGCAGGGCTTCTACGCACAAGGTGGCACCACATCCCGGCCCAAGGGTGGTGGCAGGAACTCAGGAGGCACTCGGGGACTCAGCAGGGCCCGCCCCTGGGGCCAGGGGTCTGGCAGGCTCCGGGGCAAATGGACTACGGAAGCCGAGAGGGGCCCGTCCGCGCCAAAACCCAAAACGCGCTGCGGCCTCCAGGGACACAGGGGACACAAGTGGCTGTGTGGCTTGCAGTGCCCGACCAGAGGGAGGGAGGTTGTCTGGCTGCTGAGGCGCAGCCGGTGTCAGCCCTTCGGGGAACTGCCCGTGGATGCTTCGGGAATGGGGGCTGCCAACTCAGAACCCCCGTTCCCTGTGGCTGCAGCCAGCCAGGGGGCTCCAGGGTCGGGCGCGCCCGCGGGCCTGGGGGGCTTCTTGCCTGTGTGCAGGGCTTCTACGCACAAGGTGGCACCTCATCCCGGCCCAAGGGTGGTGGCAGGAAGCCAGGAGGCGCTCGGGGACTCAGCAGGGCCCGCCCCTGGGGCCAGGGGTCTGGCAGGCTCCGGGGCAAATGGACTACGGAAGCCAAGAGGGGCCCGTCCGCGCCAAAACCCAAAATGCGCTGCGGCCTCCAGGGACACAGGGGACACAAGTGGCTGTGTGGCTTGCAGTGCCCGACCAGAGGGAGGGAGGTTGTCTGGCTGCTGAGGCGCAGCCGGTGTCAGCCCTTCGGGGAACTGCCCGTGGATGCTTCGGGAATGGGGGCTGCCAACTCAGAACCCCCGTTCCCTGTGGCTGCAGCCAGCCAGGGGGCTCCAGGGTCGGGCGCGCCCGCGGGCCTGGGGGGCTTCTTGCCTGTGTGCAGGGCTTCTACGCACAAGGTGGCACCACATCCCGGCCCAAGGGTGGTGGCAGGAACTCAGGAGGCACTCAGGGACTCAGCAGGGCCCGCCCCTGGGGCAAGGGGTCTGGCAGGCTCCGGGGCAAATGGACTACGGAAGCCGAGAGGGGCCCGTCCGCGCCAAAACCCAAAACGCGCTGCGGCCTCCAGGGACACAGGGGACACAAGTGGCTGTGTGGCTTGCAGTGCCCGACCAGAGGGAGGGAGGTTGTCTGGCTGCTGAGGCGCAGCCGGTGTCAGCCCTTCGGGGAACTGCCCGTG
The DNA here is from genome assembly GCF_033115175.1 of Lepus europaeus. Lineage (NCBI taxonomy): Eukaryota > Metazoa > Chordata > Mammalia > Lagomorpha > Leporidae > Lepus > Lepus europaeus. The sequence goes on from NW_026909122.1 coordinate 197,325, forward strand.
GATGCTTCGGGAATGGGGGCTGCCAACTCAGAACCCCCGTTCCCTGTGGCTGCAGCCAGCCAGGGGGCTCCAGGGTCGGGCGCGCCCGCGGGCCTGGGGGGCTTCTTGCCTGTGTGCAGGGCTTCTACGCACAAGGTGGCACCACATCCCGGCCCAAGGGTGGTGGCAGTAACTCAGGAGGCACTCAGGGACTCAGCAGGGCCCGCCCCTGGGGCAAGGGGTCTGGCAGGCTCCGGGGCAAATGGACTACGGAAGCCGAGAGGGGCCCGTCCGCGCCAAAACCCAAAACGCGCTGCGGCCTCCAGGGACACAGGGGACACAAGTGGCTGTGTGGCTTGCAGTGCCCGACCAGAGGGAGGGAGGTTGTCTGGCTGCTGAGGCGCAGCCGGTGTCAGCCCTTCGGGGAACTGCCCGTGGATGCTTCGGGAATGGGGGCTGCCAACTCAGAACCCCCGTTCCCTGTGGCTGCAGCCAGCCAGGGGGCTCCAGGGTCGGGCGCGCCCGCGGGCCTAGGGGCTTCTTGCCTGTGTGCAGGGCTTCTACGCACAAGGTGGAACCAAATCCCGGCCCCAGGGTGGTGGCAGGAACTCAGGAGGCGCTCGGGGACTCAGCAGGGCCCGCCCCTGGGGCAAGGGGTCTGGCAGGCTCCGGGGCAAATGGACTACGGAAGCCGAGAGGGGCCCGTCCGCGCCAAAACCCAAAACGCGCTGCGGCCTCCAGGGACAAAGGGGACACAAGTGGCTGTGTGGCTTGCAGTGCCCGACCAGAGGGAGGGAGGTTGTCTGGCTGCTGAGGCGCAGCCGGTGTCAGCCGTTCAGGGAATTTCCCGTGGATGCTTCGGGAATGGGGGCTGCCAACTCAGAACCCCCGTTCCCTGTGGCTGCAGCCATCCAGGGGGCTCCAGGGTCGGGCGCGCCCGCGGGCCTAGGGGCTTCTTGCCTGTGTGCAGGGCTTCTACGCACAAGGTGGCACCACATCCCGGCCCAAGGGTGGTGGCAGGAACTCAGGAGGCACTCCGGGACTCAGCAGGGCCCGCCCCTGGGGCAAGGGGTCTGGCAGGCTCCGGGGCAAATGGACTACGGAAGCCGAGAGGGGCCCGTCCGCGCCAAAACCCAAAACGCGCGGCGGCCTCCAGGGACACAGGGGACACAAGTGGCTGTGTGGCTTGCAGTGCCCGACCAGAGGGAGGGAGGTTGTCTGGCTGCTGAGGCGCAGCCGGTGTCAGCCCTTCGGGGAACTGCCCGTGGATGCTTCGGGAATGGGGGCTGCCAACTCAGAACCCCCGTTCCCTGTGGCTGCAGCCAGCCAGGGGGCTCCAGGGTCGGGCGCGCCCGCGGGCCTGGGGGGCTTCTTGCCTGTGTGCAGGGCTTCTACGCACAAGGTGGCACCACATCCCGGCCCAAGGGTGGTGGCAGGAACTCAGGAGGCACTCGGGGACTCAGCAGGGCCCGCCCCTGGGGCAAGGGGTCTGGCAGGCTCCGGGGCAAATGGACTACGGAAGCCGAGAGGGGCCCGTCCGCGCCAAAACCCAAAACGCGCTGCGGCCTCCAGGGACACAGGGGACACAAGTGGCTGTGTGGCTTGCAGTGCCCGACCAGAGGGAGGGAGGTTGTCTGGCTGCTGAGGCGCAGCCGGTGTCAGCCCTTCGGGGAACTGCCCGTGGATGCTTCGGGAATGGGGGCTGCCAACTCAGAACCCCCGTTCCCTGTGGCTGCAGCCAGCCAGGGGGCTCCAGGGTCGGGCGCGCCCGCGGGTCTGGGGGGCTTCTTGCCTGTGTGCAGGGCTTCTACGCACAAGGTGGCACCTCATCCCGGCCCAAGGGTGGTGGCAGGAACCCAGGAGGCGCTCGGGGACTCAGCAGGGCCCGCCCCTGGGGCCAGGGGTCTGGCAGGCTCCGGGCAAATGGACTACGGAAGCCGAGAGGGGCCCGTCCGCGCCAAAACCCAAAATGCGCTGCGGCCTCCAGGGACACAGGGGACACAAGTGGCTGTGTGGCTTGCAGTGCCCGACCAGAGGGAGGGAGGTTGTCTGGCTGCTGAGGCGCAGCCGGTGTCAGCCCTTCGGGGAACTGCCCGTGGATGCTTCGGGAATGGGGGCTGCCAACTCAGAACCCCCGTTCCCTGTGGCTGCAGCCAGCCAGGGGGCTCCAGGGTCGGGCGCGCCCGGCGGGCCTGGGGGGCTTCTTGCCTGTGTGCAGGGCTTCTACGCACAAGGTGGCACCTCATCCCGGCCCAAGGGTGGTGGCAGGAAACCAGGAGGCGCTCGGGGACTCAGCAGGGCCCGCCCCTGGGGCCAGGGGTCTGGTAGGCTCCGGGGGCAAATGGACTACGGAAGCCGAGAGGGGCCCGTCCGCGCCAAAACCCAAAACGCGCTGCGGCCTCCAGGGACACAGGGGACACAAGTGGCTGTGTGGCTTGCAGTGCCCGACCAGAGGGAGGGAGGTTGTCTGGCTGCTGAGGCGCAGCCGGTGTCAGCCCTTCGGGGAACTGCCCGTGGATGCTTCGGGAATGGGGGCTGCCAACTCAGAACCCCCGTTCCCTGTGGCTGCAGCCAGCCAGGGGGCTCCAGGGTCGGGCGCGCCCGCGGGCCTGGGGGGCTTCTTGCCTGTGTGCAGGGCTTCTACGCACAAGGTGGCACCTCATCCCGGCCCAAGGGTGGTGGCAGGAACTCAGGAGGCGCTCGGGGACTCAGCAGGGCCCGCCCCTGGAGCAAGGGGTCTGGCAGGCTCCGGGGCAAATGGACTACGGAAGCCGAGAGGGGCCCATCCGCGCCAAAACCCAAAACGCGCTGCGGCCTCCAGGGACACAGGGGACACAAGTGGCTTTGTGGCTTGCAGTGCCCGACCAGAGGGAGGGAGGTTGTCTGGCTGCTGAGGCGCAGCCGGTGTCAGCCCTTCGGGGAACTGCCCGTGGATGCTTCGGGAATGGGGGCTGCCAACTCAGAACCCCCGTTCCCTGTGGCTGCAGCCAGCCAGGGGGCTCCAGGGTCGGGCGCGCCCGCGGGCCTAGGGGCTTCTTGCCTGTGTGCAGGGCTTCTACGCACAAGGTGGCACCACATCCCGGCCCAAGGGTGGTGGCAGGAACTCAGAGGCGCTCGGGGACTCAGCAGGGCCCGCCCCTGGGCAAGGGGTCTGGCAGCTCCGGGGCAAATGGACTACGGAAGCCGAGAGGGCCCGTCCGCGCCAAAACCCAAAACGCGCTGCGGCCTCCAGGGACACAGGGGACACAAGTGGCTGTGTGGCTTGCAGTGCCCGACCAGAGGGAGGGAGGTTGTCTGGCTGCTGAGGCGCAGCCGGTGTCAGCCCTTCGGGAACTGCCCGTGGATGCTTCGGAATGGGGGCTGCCAACTCAGAACCCCCGTTCCCTGTGGCTTGCAGCCAGCCAGGGGGCTCCAGGGTCGGGCGCGCCCCGCGGGCCTAGGGGCTTCTTGCCTGTGTGCAGGGCTTCTACGCACAAGGTGGCACCACATCCCGGCCCAAGGGTGGTGGCAGGAACTCAGGAGGCGCTCGGGGACTCAGCAGGGCCCGCCCCTGGGGCAAGGGGTCTGGCAGGCTCCGGGGCAAATGGACTACGGAAGCCGAGAGGGGCCCGTCCGCGCCAAAACCCAAAACGCGCTGCGGCCTCCAGGGACACAGGGGACACAAGTGGCTTTGTGGCTTGCAGTGCCCGACCAGAGGGAGGGAGGTTGTCTGGCTGCTGAGGCGCAGCCGGTGTCAGCCCTTCGGGGAACTGCCCGTGGATGCTTCGGGAATGGGGGCTGCCAACTCAGTACCCCCGTTCCCTGTGGCTGCAGCCAGCCAGGGGGCTCCAGGGTCGGGCGCGCCCGCGGGCCTTGGGGGCTTCTTGCCTGTGTGCAGGGCTTCTACGCAGAAGGTGGCACCTCATCCCGGCCCAAGGGTGGTGGCAGGAACTCAGGAGGCGCTCTGGGACTCAGCAGGGCCCGCCTCTGGGGCCAGGGGTCTGGCAGGCTCCGGGGCAAATGGACTACGGAAGCCGAGAGGGGCCCGTCCGCGCCAAAACCCAAAACGCGCTGCGGCCTCCAGGGACACAGGGGACACAAGTGGCTGTGTGGCTTGCAGTGCCCGACCAGAGGGAGGGAGGTTGTCTGGCTGCTGAGGCGCAGCCCGTGTCAGCCCTTCGGGGAACTGCCCGTGGATGCTTCGGGAATGGGGGCTGCCAACTCAGAACCCCCGTTCCCTGTGGCTGCAGCCAGCCAGGGGGCTCCAGGGTCGGGCGCGCCCGCGGGCCTGGGGGGCTTCTTGCCTGTGTGCAGGGCTTCTACGCACAAGGTGGCACCACATCCCGGCCCAAGGGTGGTGGCAGTAACTCAGGAGGCACTCAGGGACTCAGCAGGGCCCGCCCCTGGGGCAAGGGGTCTGGCAGGCTCCGGGGCAAATGGACTACGGAAGCCGAGAGGGGCCCGTCCGCGCCAAAACCCAAAACGCGCTGCGGCCTCCAGGGACACAGGGGACACAAGTGGCTGTGTGGCTTGCAGTGCCCGACCAGAGGGAGGGAGGTTGTCTGGCTGCTGAGGCGCAGCCGGTGTCAGCCCTTCGGGGAACTGCCCGTGGATGCTTCGGGAATGGGGGCTGCCAACTCAGAACCCCCGTTCCCTGTGGCTGCAGCCAGCCAGGGGGCTCCAGGGTCGGGCGCGCCCGCGGGCCTGGGGGGCTTCTTGCCTGTGTGCAGGGCTTCTACGCACAAGGTGGCACCTCATCCCGGCCCAAGGGTGGTGGCAGGAACTCAGGAGGCGCTCGGGGACTCAGCAGGGCCCGCCTCTGGGGCCAGGGGTCTGGCAGGCTCCGGGGCAAATGGACTACGGAAGCCGAGAGGGGCCCGTCCGCGCCAAAACCCAAAACGCGCTGCGGCCTCCAGGGACACAGGGGACACAAGTGGCTGTGTGGCTTGCAGTGCCCGACCAGAGGGAGGGAGGTTGTCTGGTTGCTGAGGCACAGCC